>NW_019942614.1:182726-189425 GCF_002910315.2 Salvelinus sp. IW2-2015 | reverse complement strand
TTCCTGGATTCCAAGCAGCTGATTAGTTGGCCCCACTGCAGATTGGAGCTCTGACCCCGCCCTCTCGCCAGGGGAAACAGCTGGCTCATCAATTACCAACACCTTCTGCAGCTTGAAAAGCCAGTGTTCCATTGTTAGGAGAGAGCTTCTTCTTGAATGTCCTGTGTTGGTTGTTGGTCTGGTAAATTTGTTAAAATGTTTTGTAGCCGCTCCTTTAGAGGTATGTGTATGCCATAGTACCTAGTGTTTTTGGTTTATTTAAATTGTTCACTAAGTTTTAATTATAGTGTTTCATTTGTTCCCAGGGGGGAAGGGGAAGGCACCTTGGGAGTGTTTAGGCAAGAGGCCTGTGGGCATACATATACCCGTAGTATTTACTATATCTATGCACACTAGGTAAGACCTGGGCGAACCACRCCCTGTATTTTGGTTAGCGCACCAGGTGGTGCTAAGAATAGGTAACCAGTGGGTAGGTAGGATAGGGGGAACTTTAACTTTAACTTTCTTTGCTTTGGTTCCGTCCAGCCCCTTTTCCTCAAGAAGGAAGAATAAATTCCCTGTAAACAGTAATATTCTCTGCCTCTGTCATCATTACCCGCACCTACAATCACATACCTTTTTTCACTCCCCCTAGTTTGTTAACAAGAAATTTGTGGAGTGGTTGAAAAACGAGTTTTAATGACTCCAACCTAAGTGTATGTAAACTTCCGACTTAAAGGCTATTCCATGCGAGAAATTGCCAAGAAACTGAAGATCTCGTACAACGCGGTGTACTACTCCCTTTACAGAACAGCGCAAACTGTCTCTAACCAGAATAGAAAGAGGATTGGGAGGTCCCGGTGCACAACTGAGCAAGAGGACAAGGCATTTGCAACACAGGATTGCTATCATTTACTTTGAACTGGAGGCTGTAGCTCTGATTGGCTATAGTGCACCGGTCTGCATAGACAGATGTCTTTACTAGGTTTTATTTACTGCAGTGTCTATTAATTGCCCAAATGCACGGCCACTGTCCTACTTTATATTGCTATAGAATTTTGACAAATGCCTTAGTATACGTAATTCCAAACATTCTAAGAATTTATGAAAATGTGAAAATGACCATATCTAAGTGCTCGCTACATATTTTTAAAGGTGTCATATTCTTCCTGGGGGTGTATATGAACAGATTGTTTTATAAGATCTCCTGTTGCTAAAATTCTGTCAGTTCCACTTTCAAACAATACCAAAGCGTTGTCCATCACTGTTTTGGTAAAACGTGTGGGGATGGGGCTAGAGAAATGTAACCACTCTCAACCACTTTGGGTTCTGATGAGGTACGCCAGTTGAACTAAGCTCATTATCCATTTATAAGTTATATTTTTGAAGAATCAATGGTTACATGCAGTATAATTAATTTATAAGTCCAAACATTGATGTAGTAACTGCTGATTGCCACTTTAAATTATTTTTGTTGGACTTTATGAGCTGACTCATAGACATGACACACACACACACACACACACACACACACACACACACACACACACACACACACAACACACACACACACACACACACACACACACACACACACACACACCACACACACACACCCACACACCCCCCCCAACCTACAGCACCACACACACACACACATCACAACACACAGAAGCAAGGGCAAGGCCCTGCTGTTCTAAAGGTTTTAGAATGGATGAGTTTTGCCCTTTCCCTTTCCAGAGGGAGAGCAGGCACTGTGTCAGCACCCGGCAGGGGGCTCAGACAGTACCCTTTACACAGTCTAGAGCAACAAGGTGGTCTCTATCTGCACGCTGTGGGACCTCACTCATAGTTAAAGAGGTCAATTATCAAGTGAAACTACTGCGGTTAGATACTGTAGTCTCTTTCCCCAGTCTTGCAAGGGAGTTAAGTAGTTAGACAATGAGGGGGTGGGCAATAATGGTATATAGAGAGCGAGAGAGCAAGAGAGAACAGGAGAGAGCATGCAAGAGACAGTGAGAGAGAGAAAGAGAGCATGAGAGATTGAGAGAGAGAGAGCCCCCTAAGCAAGCTTGTACTGGGGCTCTGTTCACAAACAGGCCCCACAGAGCCCRAAGACAGCAACACAATTAGACCCAACCAAATCATGAGAAAACAAAAAGATAATTACTTGACACATTGGAAAGAATTAACAAAAAAGCAGAGCTAACTGAATGCTTTTTGGCCCTAAACTGAGAGTACAGAGTGGCAGAATACCTGACCACTGTGACTGACCCAAACTTAAGGAAAGCATTGACTATGTGCAGACTCAGTGAGCATAGCCTTGCTATTCAGAAAGGCCGCCATAGGCAGACCTGGCTCTCAAGAGAAGACGGGCTATGTGCACACTGCCCACAAAATGAGGTGGAAACTGAACTGCACTTCCTAACCTCCTGAAAATTGTATGACCATATTAGAGAGACATYTTTCCTTCACATTACACAGACCCACAAAGAATTCGAAAACAAATCCAATTTTGATGAACTCCCATATCTATTGGGTGAAATACCACAGTGTGCCATCACAGGAGCAAGATTTGTGATCTGTTGCCACAAGGCCAACCAGTGAAGAACAAACACCATTGTAAATACAACCCATATTTATGTTTATTTATTTTCCCTTTTGTACTTAAAGTACATTTGAAATGTCTTTATTCTTTTGGAACTTTTGTGAGTGTTATGTTTACTGTTCATGTTTTTGTTTTGTTTCTTATCTATTTCACTGAACATATGTTTCACATGGCAATAAAGCCCTTAAATTGAATTGAATTGAGAGAGAGCAAGAGAGGGATAGAGAGAGAGAGAGAGAYAAAGAGWGAGAGAGAAAGCTGGCATATCTCATACAGTATACGCACATACACACACACCATCCATCATATCAAATCATCCATGTGGAACATTAGAGAAATAACAAGCACATTGAGATGACATCACTCCTTTGGTTTAGGAGAAGAAAAGGCTTCTGTTCTGTGYGTGTTAAAGTAAGGYTGGAAAATAAAGAAAACTACGTAAACTCACATCCCTCCACACAGTAACACAACACACTGAAGAAACACCATCAATACCACTGCCCTGGAAAAGCCAAGGCGGTTTTGGATCTGGAGCGACAGTACTGTACGTCTAGGTCTCAGAAAGGCAGTAACGATGTATTTCAACAATGTATTCAGAAGGAGCAGTAATACCAGTTTGTCTGTAGCTTACAGAAGTTCGCATTTTTCCATTTCATTCATGTCCCGGTTTGATATTGTCAGTTCGGTTGACCAGCCAGTCCATATTTCTGAGGTTCATATCTTTGACATTGCAGTATTAGCAGAGTGAGGGCTCACTGCAACTTACATCTCACATATTTTACGAGTTGAAGAATGTTGGATGTGTCTTTTTGAGACCGATAATCAGTTACAGTAGATGAATCACCACCCCCTTCTTCAGGTTGAATCCGTCTAAGGTTTGACGTAAAGAAGTTTACCTTGGCTTGGTTCAGCAGGTGTTCCTTGGCATCAACCAACCGACTGTAGCTCTATGAAAGTTTGTAGCCGATCTACACTACCTGGTTTAAAGAGGTGAGGTTGGTGTCCCAAGGGAGAAGGAGAATGGATCTTCAATGCACTAAGGTGCTCAGAACGCATACACTGACAGGTATCGAGACTANGAGAGAGAAAGCTGGCATATCTCATACAGTATACGCACATACACACACACCATCCATCATATCAAATCATCCATGTGGAACATTAGAGAAATAACAAGCACATTGAGATGACATCACTCCTTTGGTTTAGGAGAAGAAAAGGCTTCTGTTCTGTGYGTGTTAAAGTAAGGATGGAAAATAAAGAAAACTACGTAAACTCACATCCCTCCACACAGTAACACAACACACTGAAGAAACACCATCAATACCACTGCCCTGGAAAAGCCAAGGCGGTTTTGGATCTGGGGCGACAGTACTGTACGTCTAGGTCTCAGAAAGGCAGTAATGATGCATTTTAATTTTAGAAGGAGCAGTATTACCAGTTTGTCTGTAGCTTACAGAAGTTCGTGTTTTTCCATTTCATTCATGTCCCGGTTTGATATTGTCAGTTCGGTTGACCAGCAAGTCCATAACTCTGAGGTTCATATCTTTGACATTGCAGTATTAGCAGAGTGAGTGTTCACTGCATCTTACCTCTCACATATTTTACGAGTTGAAGAATGTTGGATGTGTCTTTTTGAGACAGATAATCAGTTACAGTAGATTAATCAAAATGACCCTTTTTCAGGTTGAATCCGTCTAAGGTTTGACCTAAAGAAGTTTACCTTGGCTTGGTTCAGCAGGTGTTCCTTGGCATCAACCAACCGACTGTAGCTCTATGAAAGTTTGTAGCCGATCTACACTACCTGGTTTAAAGAGGTGAGGTTGGTGTCCCAAGGGAGAAGGAGAATGGATCTTCAATGCACTAAGGTGCTCAGAACGCATACACTGACAGGTATCGAGACTAAGGTTGCAAAGGTAGGTTATATTACTGGAAACTTTGTGCATTTACCAGTAAACTACCAGAATGTTGGTATCGTTCAAGGATTGTATGTAATCAATCATATCTAGTGGCCCTTTTCTGTACGTCATATTATCATGTAAAATATATGAAATAATTAAATTAGATGATTAAAAATATATACTGTATATAGAATGACAAAGCTGTAAAACATTATCCTAAATATAAACCATCAACTTAGTGAATACCATTGGTGTTTAATACGAAGCTTTCAACGTGAAAATAAATATTTTTTTCACACTTATTTATTTGACTATGATAATATGTATTTGTTGTCAATGTTTTGGTGTCAAACTGGTGGTAGTTGTGAACACAGGCAATAGTTTTGTGTTGCAGAGATAATTGAAAATAATTCCATTGTTGATTCAATGTTTTTTGTCATTAATTAGTCTATTTTCTGTTGAACCATATAGTCTATCTACTAGGAACTCATGGACAATATGGACACAGATATAATAAATGAATACTATATATGAATACAATGTTTAAAAGTTGTTCAAGTATAAATTACCAAAGTTACGATAGATTGAGTTTCTGATAATTACCAATAATACTGAAGATTCCGGTAACTTTGGTAAATTACCAGTAGCTTTGCAACCCTAATTCAGACCATTATATTTGGAAAAACATTGTATCCACTTCCGTTCCCCCAGGGCATGCCAACCTTTACACAGCAAGAGAAGTCAGGGAATGAGCACCAGCCCCGGAACTTAATTGCCAACGAGATGCTACTGACAGACGAGACAGAGAAGAGAGCTGATTATTAGTGTTTAATGGTCACACAACCAACCAACTAGCAGACCAACCAACCAACCACAATGATTTTACGATGACCACACACTTATGATCACTAAGGGCTGGTTTCCTGGGTACAGATTAAGCCTAGTCTTGGACTAAAAATGTTGTCCAGGACAAGGCTTAATCTTAACCATGTTGTGTTGCTACCATGTTGTTGTTATGTTGTGTTGCTACCATGCTGTGTTGTTATGTGTTGCTGCCTTGCTATGTTGTTGTCTTAGGTCTCTCTTTATGTAGTGCTGTGTTGTCTCTCTTCTTGTGATGTGTATTTTGTTCTATATTTACTATATTGTATTTATTTATTTATTTTCTTAACTGACTTGCCTAGTTAAATAAAAGTTAAATATAATAAAGATAAATAAATCATCTGTGTCAGGGAAACCGGTCCTAAATCTAATATGGCTTTGGTTCACATCTAAAATTAAATTATTAAAATTATATTTAATATCAGAGGGGAGAGGGTATTTTAACGTATTGCATCTTTAAACGCTGGCCCGGTGGTCAGTGATTTACGAGAATATCATAACGGGACAGTAAACCCACATGATGAATCACACAATCACTTTCTCATTAAAGACATGGCTCAGTTTATCTGCTCAGTCAACTATGCAGTTTACTCCTCCCGCCCCTCCTCACATGTCACATTAACATCATCTACACCGCTTTTATTGCTCCAATCAGGTTGGGGCTGTGTCCAAAACTGCACCCTATTCTCTATGGGTCCTATGGACCCTGGTAAAAAGTAGTGCACTAAATAGGGAATAAGTTACCATTTGGGATACAACCTGGATATTTTATAAGCACCGTAAGTAGGCTGTTGTTTGTAGTGTGTTAACTCATCCCGTCCCAACAGGGAGGGACATCAATAATGCTTGACATTAAATAGCTCCCAGTTTTATAGTTTAATAGAAATTTCCATCCCAGTGATAAATCTAACGTTTTGGAATCCATTCATATCAATGCCTTCATGCAATTTTTTGCATTGACGATATTACAGATATGTTTCAGATCACTGAATGAGTTCAGGGAAGAATCTGGATTGGATGGCTTCATCATTTATCTGTACGTGTCACGTTCGTCGTATAGAGGAGACCAAGGCGCAGCGTGATTATAATACATCTTCCTTTTAATTAAGAAAGAACACGAAGAACACTTAAACAAACTAACAAAATAACAAAAACGAACGTGAAGCTAAWAATAACAAGTGCAGACATGCAACATCACATAGACAATAACCCACAAAACCAAAATGGAAATGGCAACCTAAATAGGATCCCCAATCAGAGACAACGATAAACAGCTGTCTCTGATTGGGAACCAATTCAGGCCACCATAGACCTACATTTACCTAGACA
>NW_019942614.1:171441-181313 GCF_002910315.2 Salvelinus sp. IW2-2015 | reverse complement strand
ACAGAGGGATGGATCTTAAAGCATGGATTCGGAGCTAAATTGGGGAAATAACAGGGCATAATTTGATAAAGATGTGGTTCTCACTCAGGGGGTGGAAAGACAGGGCTATTATTTGAAAGAAAACGTATGTTCCAGCATGGTAAGGAAAAACAGGGATATAAAAAGTCTAGGTTGCGCGAGCTAGTGGTGGGGGTGAAACAGGGGAATTTATAAACCGAAGGTTCCAGCTAGGTAGGTCGGAACACAGATATTAAAAGCTATGGTCCTAATAGTAGGCGGGGAAAACCAGGCATATTAAAAACGTATGGTTCCAGTCTGGTGGGGATTCGGAAATAACATGGCCTAATGGAAGAATCTATGTTCCAGCCTATGGTGGGCCTGGAAAAACAGGGGCATATTTAATAAGTAGATGTGCCAGCTATTTGGGCGAAAAACAGGGCATATAAATAAGAGCCTGTGCAGCTCTGGAGGGGAACACAGGGCACTTCTTTAACAAGATATGGTTCACTATTGTGGGGGAAAACAGGATATTTTATCAAAGCTAGGGTTCACCGAGGGTGAGGGATAAAACAGGGCATATTATATAAAGTCTATAGGTTCCAGTAGGCTGTTAGATTCAGGAAAACATGGCCCTATTTAAGTAAAGAATGGCCAGGCTATGTAGGCGGTTGTGAAAGACAGGTGCATTTCGGGTCGTAAATAAGCTATGGTTCATTGGGGAAAAGCCAGTTGAATATTAAGGAAGTAGGTTGTCTCAGCTTATGATAGGGAAAACTAGGGGGTTTTCCCCCACCAGAGCTGGAACCATTTAAAACCACATCTTTTTAATATGCTCTGTTTTGTCCCACCATAGCTGGACTGTGGCATTGTTGTTCAGACTGGAATGAATCATAGGTCAGAGGTTAGGTCTCTCTGTTCTCCTCCTGTAACGWAGMGTTCATTATGTTTTATACAGCTCATCCATTCCTTCCCTWCATGCTGCAGATTTACAGTGTTGTTTGTTCTCTTTGACCTCGGTACGAACTAGCTAGCCCATGCAAAGCAAGGCACAAAACCCACCATGTACCCTCACAACCACAGGATGCATTACTACGATTAACCGTCTTTTTACTAAAGACCTACAGTATATGGACAAAGCCAAGCGGACATTGACTAGAACATTCAAATGAGTCAATCTTTAATTCTTTTGTTTTTTTCATCTGTAAACTTTTTTATACCTTCTTCTAACTTCATGTTTCAGATTCTGTAATGCTGTAGCTAGTTAGRAAGGGTMCATCCCAAATGGCCCCCTATTCCTTATATAGTTTTTTGACCAGTGCCCTAGGGTGCTATTTGGGAAGCAGCTCTAGTGGTTGTCTGTGGGTCGTTGTGAGGAGGGCTCCAGCCTGCTGGCTCCTAGTAGCACCTGGATGGACTAGCCAGCCCACCCCCCTGGTCTGCTAACAGGGCCTGACAGCACTGCTTCATCCTCCTCCAGCTGGGGAACAGGCTCTTAGATGTGCCTTAAAATGATGATGAGTTGGCAGGTTATTAGTGCTTTTTCTATTCTTGCCCTGACATATGAGCTGTGATCTTTGAGTGGTGTTGTGGTTGAATGCCAAGTGTCTGGCTTGCAGTGATTCAGCTCAAGCATGAAGTGGTTACCTACCTGCTAGAATTTGACCAATATGGTAGAGGATGCGATGCATGTGAAAATGTGAAGTACCATCCACTCCCAAGTTAACGCAAGATTGATGTTGAACTTACAGAGATATGACTGAAATCCAAAATAATAGCCTGCCATACTTCAGTACCACAGGAGGCTGCTGAGAGGAGTACGGCTCACAATAACGCAGTCAATGGAATGGCATCAACCATATGGAAACCATGTTTGATGTATTTGATACCATTCCACTAATTTCTCTCCAGCCATTACCACGAGCCTGTCCTCCCCAAATAAGGTGCCACCAACCTCCTGTGATCAGTACACTTACTGTGACCATCAATGAGAACTCTGCAGGCCTAAGTCTATGGTAGTGGTATGTACCACATGGCACTTAATATGTGTTATTCACTCCTCCAACCCATCACTCCATTCCATTTATGTCCTGTCAGGTTTAACCTTTCACCTCAATAAATAAAGACAAGGAAATCTGTATGCCCGCATTTTAGGTAGGATTTGTTGGTGTGTAGGCCTGAAATCGTCAGTAGAAGTAAAAAGTGAAGGTTCACACTATTGGATTTGAGGAGGTTAAAACCTTCATTTCCGTACATTKATTTCTATATTATATCCGTGACTATTCTAATCTATATCAAACACTACACATTATGAATGAACATTTTCCCTTCAGGTCTAGTAGGCCCCATGCTGAGAGACATGTTAACTATAGGAACGTCATAGCATCTTTGAACTCTGAATTACCATATTGTCATGTCCTGACCTTAGAGAACCTTTTTATGTCTCTATTTTGGTTTGGTCAGGGCGTGAGTTGGGGTGGGCATTCTATGTTTTGTGTTCTATGTTTTCTGTTTCTGTGTGTTTGGCCGGGTGTGGTTCTCAATCAGAGGCAGCTGTCGATCGTTGTCTCTGATTGAGAACCATACTTAGGTAGCCTTTTCCCACCTGTGTTTTGTGGGTAGTTGTTTTCTGTCTTTGTGTCTGTACCAGACAGGACTGTTTCGTTTCGTTTCATTCTCTTTGTTATTTTGTTTAGTGTTCTGTTTTAATAAATTAACATGAACAATTACCACGCTGCGCTGTGGTCCGATGATTCCTCATCTTCAGACGAGCGTTACAGAACTACCCACCACCAAAGGACCAAGCAGCGTGGCCAGGAGAGGCAGCCCCAATCATTTTTTGGGGGGTGGCACACGGGGCGATCGGCGGAGCCGAGGATGGAACCAGAGCCAGTCGGGGTGAAATTGGAGGTGAGCGAGGGGAACGAAGCAGAGACAGTGAAGGAGTTGATGGGGAGATTGGAGGAGAGAGCTATGAGAGAGCTGCTGTGTTGGAGCATGAGGCACGACATCCGCCCTACGGAGCGTGTCCTTAGGGTAATGTCACCTGAGTCAGCTCTCCATACTCGTCCTGAGGTGCGTGCTAGCCGTCTGATGAAGACTGCCAGCACCATGCACCAGGCCTCCTGTGCGCTTCCCCAGCCCTGCACGTCTTGTGCCAGCTTGGCGCTCCAGACCTCCAGTGCGCTTCCACAGCCCGGTGAGTCCTGCGCCGGCTCTAGGCACTGTTTCCCCAGTTCGCCAGGAGAACCCAGTGTGGCCTGTTCCAGCTCCCCGCACGTGCCGGGCAAAGGTGGGCATGCAGCCAAGAGGAGTGGTGCAAGTGCTAAGCACAAGAGCTCCAGTGCTCCCCCACAGCCCGGTTCGACCTGTGCCTGCGCTCTGGAGGTGCCGGGCTAGAGTGGGCATTCAGCCTGGAAGAGTGGTGCCAAGGCTACGCACTAGATCTCCAGTGCTCCCCCACAGCCCAGAGTATCCGGTGCCTCGGCCTAGGAAGAGGCCTCCTGTATGTCTCCCCAGCCCGGTGAGTCCTGTGCCTGCTCCTAGAGCCAGGTCTCCTGTGTGTCTCCCCAGCCCGGTGGGTCCTGTGCCTGCGCCCTGTCCGGAGCTGCCAGAGTCTCCCTCCTGTCCGGAGCTGCCAGAGTCCTCCCTCTGTCCGAGCTGCCAGAGTCTCCCTCCTGTCCGGAGCTGCCAGAGTCTCCTCCTGTCCGGAGCTGCCAGAGTCTCCTTTTTCTCTGTCTCGGGGGGCCCGTGGCGAGGGTTCCCAGTCGGGGTCGGCGGTGAGTCTCCCTCCTGTCCGGAGCTGCCAGAGTCTCCCTCCTGTCGGGAGCTGCCAGAGTCTCCTCCTGTCCAGAGCTGCCAGAGTCTCCCTCCTGTCCGGAGCTGCCAGAATCTCCCTCCTTTCCGGGGCCTGTGGCGAGGGTCCCCAGTCCGGGGTCGGGCGAGGGTCCCTGCTCCAGAGGCGCCACCTAAGTGGGCCAAGCTTAAGGTGGAGTGGGGCCACGTCCCGCACCAGAGCCGCCACCGCGGATAGATGCCACCCAGACCCTCCCTATAGGTTTAGGTTTTGCGGCCGGAGTCCGCACCTTTGGGGGGGGTACTGTCAGCCCTGACCTTAGATCCTTTTTATGTCTCTATTTTGGTTTGGTCAGGGCGTGAGTTGGGGGTGGGCATTCTATGTTTTGTGTTCTATGTTTTCTGTTTCTGTGTGTTTGGCCGGGTGTGGTTCTCAATCAGAGGCAGCTGTCGATCGATGTCTCTGATTGAGAACCATACTTAGGTAGCCTTTTCCCACCTGTGTTTTGTGGGTAGTTGTTTTCTGTTTTGTGTTGCTGCACCTGACAGGACTGTTTCGTTTTCGTTCATTCTCTTTGTTATTTTGTTTAGTGTTTTGTTTAAATAAAAATAACATGAACACTTACTACGCTGAGCTTTGGTCCACACCTAATTCAACAAACAATCGTTGCACATATAGTAACTTATATTTATAGTCAATGACAATGKCCCTTTAAAGGGGCAATCTGCAGTTGCTACATCCATCGTTGGACTTAAACATGTACAGTATGATATGTACCCATTGATTCTTGAGGAATATAACTTATAAATGCCTCATAAGCTTTGTTCAACTGTCGTACCTCATCAGAACCCAAAATATAAGCTTATTTTATACCAATGTATGTAAACAAAATAAATGTAAACAAACGCTTTATAGACATGGTTTAAACTATCATTTTGATATCATGGATGGTCAGTGCTTGCATCCATAGCTCTGTCTATGAATTTGAGAGTGCCTCCACTTCTCCAGCTCCATCCCTCAGCTTTTTACTGAAACAGGGGCAAGGAAAACACTTTGGTATTGTTTCAACTGTTGAATGCGCTTTAAAGGGGGAACTTGGAAATAACATTTTTATCTAAGCCTGCTACACAAAAGTAACAGAAGAACTTACGTAGCTTGCGTGATGACTAATTGAAACCTGATGACTTGCGTTAGCTACCACAAGCTGGCTTACACAATCACGTGGCATGCAGGATACCTGGGTTTGATTCCCGGTCAGTCAAACATATATAAATGTCTAATAGTCATTAATATGAACGTTCATAGTCACCGGTCAGTCATCACTGTTGTGTTGCATCCCGATCCACACRCATCGCTCAGCAGCGATGTCTGAACACATCCATCCGTCAGTCAGCGAGCAGCCTTGTCCTTTGGAAGAGCTGCTATTGTTCCATCTGACAGAATACAGTTAAAGCCTCCAGCCTGGTTGAATGGAAACGGCAGCAGTGGATAGATACTGAGCCCTACGGTCTGAGGTCTGAGGTCTGCAGGTATGTGGAGGTTAGCAGTAGTAGTGACAGGCTCTATAAGCCTCCACCCTTTGATGTACACCATCCAGCGCCCTGTGGGAGTTGAAAGGGTAACGTGAGAACCCAGAACCCAGCACCCACAATGACGCTCTCACCTGGGCTCTTTGAAGATGGGACAGGGCCAAGTAGGCCCAGGACATCTCCGTCATTTCAGACACACACACAAGGACAGAGAACACACACACATATCTCACTGGCTTTGTTTTGGTGAGTGTGTCGTCAAACCACTCCAGTGGTCTTTTGTTAGCGTGTGCTCCATGCTGCTCCTGTTTCACTCTCTGCTGTTTATCATTGGATGGATGTCATACTGTGGTCTGGTCAGTCAATCTCTGGAGTAACACTGAACCCTACTCAATGTGGAGTAACACTGTAACACTGAACCCTACTCTGTGTGAAGTAACTCTGAACCCTACTCTGTGTGGAATAACACTGAACCCTACTCTGTGTTGAGTAACACTGAACCCTACTCTATGTGGAATAACACTGAACCCTACTCTGTGTGGTGTAACACTGAACCCTACTCTGTGTGGTGTAACACAGAACCCTACTCTGTGTGGAATAACACTGAACCCTACTCTGTGTGGAGTGGAATAAACTGACGCTACTCTGTGGAAGTAACACTGAACCTACTCTGTTGTGGAATAACACGAACGCCTACTCGTGTGTGATAACACTGACCCTACTCTGTGTTGAGTAAACACAGAACCTACTCTGGTGGTGGAATAACACATGAACCGCTACTCGGTGTTGAGTAACACAGAACCTATTCCTGTGTTGAGTAAACTGAACCCTACTCTGTGTGGAGTAACATGAACCCTACTCTGTATGTGGGAGTAACACTGAACCCTACTCTATGTGGAGTAACACTGAACCTACTCTATGTGGAGTAACACTGAACCCTACTCTATGTGGAGTAAACTGAACCCTACTCTATGTGGAATAAAACTGACCTACTTGTTTGAGTAACACTGAACCTATCTGTGGTGGAGTAACACTGAACCTACTCTGTGTTGAGTCTCATGACCTTACTCTGTGTGGAGTAACACGGAACCCTACTCTGTGTTGAGTAACCTGAACCCTACTCTGTGTTGAGTAACACTGAACTCTACTCTATGTGGAGTAACACTGAACCCTACTCTATGTGGAATAACACTGAACCTCTACTCTGTGTTGAGTAACACTGAACCTACTCTGTGTGGAGTAACACTGACCCTACTCTGTGTTGAGTAACACTGAACCCTACTCTATGTGGAATAACACTGACCTACTCTGTGTTGAGTAACACTGAACCCTACTCTATGTGGAGTAACACTGAACCCTACTCTGTGAGGAGTAACATGAACCCTACTCTGTGTGGGTAACGCTGAACCCTACTCTGTGTGGAGTAACACTGAACCCTACTCTATGTGGAGTAACGCTGAACCCTACTCTATGTGGAGTAACACTGAACCCTACTCTATGTGGAGTAACACTGAACCCTACTCTGTGTGGTGTAACACTGAACCCTACTCTGTGTGGATAACACTGCACCCTACTCTGTGTGGAATACACTGAACCCTACTCTGTGTTGAGTAACATGAACCCTACTCTGTGTTGGTAACACTGAACCCTACCTTGTGTGGAGTAACACTGCACCCTACTCTGTGTTGAGTAACATGAACCTACTCTGTGTGGAGTAACACTGAACCCTACTCTGTGTTGAGTAACACTGAACATACTCTGTGTTGAGTAACACTGAACCTACTCTGTGTTGAGTAACACGAAACCCTACTCTATGTGGAGTAACACTGAACCCTACTCTGTGTGGAGTAACACTGCACCCTACTCTGTGTGGAGTAACACTAAACCCTACTCTGTGTTGTAACACTGAACATACTCTGTGTTGAGTAAACACTGACCCTACTCTGTGTTGAGTACACAGAACCTACTCTATGTGGAGTAACACTGAACCCTACTCTGTGTGGAGTAACACTGCACCTACTCTGTTGTTGAGTAACACTGAACCCTACTCTGTGTTGAGTAACACTGACACCTACTCTGTGTTGAGTACACACAGAACCTACCTGTGTTGAGTAACACTGAACCCTACTCTGTGTGGAGTAACACTGAACCCTACTCTGTGTGGAGTAATACCGACCCTATCTGTGTTGAGTAAACTACGAACCCTACTCTGTGTGGAGTAACACTGCACCCTACTCTGTGTGGTGTAACACTGAACCCTACTCTATGTGGAATAACACTGACCCCTACTCTGTGTGGAGTAATACCGAACCCTACTCTGTGTGGAGTAACACTGCACCCTACTTCTGTGTGGTGTAAACTGAACCTACTCTATGTGGAATAACACAGAATCCTACTCTGTGTGGTGTACACAGACCCTACTCTGCGTGGAGTACACAGAACCCTACTCTGTGTGGTGTAAACTGAACCCTACTCTCTAATGGCAGTATGCCTTGTATACTGTTGTTTAGGGAGCTCTCATTGTTTTATTGCCTAGATAGCCCCTTGTACAACCACTCACATGCGGAGACGACCTAGCTTAACTGGCGCTCCAGAGATGCAACCTCTCTCATCGTCCCTCAAGTGCTAGTTTACCACTGTACTGGCACCCTACCATACCCTTGGTCTGTACACTATGTCCTGAATCTATACTACCACGCCAGAAATGTGCTCCTTTTATTCTCTGTTCCCAAAGCACTAGACGACAGTTCTTATAGGCCTTTAGACGTACCCTCATCCTACTCTCCTCTGTTCTCTGGTGATGTAGAGGTAACCAGGCCCTGTGTGTCCCCAGGCGCTCTCATTTGTTGACTTCTGCAACGGAAAAGCTTTGGGCTCATGCATGTTCACATCAGAAGCCTCTCCCTAAGTTTGCTTTTTTCACTGCTATAGACACTCCGCCAACCATGATGTCCTAGCCGTGTCTGAATCCTGGCTTAGGAAGGCCACCAAAAATTCTGAAATTTCCATCCCCAACTACAACATTTTGCGTCAAGACAGAACTGCTAAAGGGGGCGGAATTGCAATCTACAGTAGAGATAGCCTGTAGAGTTCTGTCATACTGTCACTAGTAAAAAACTAGAAAGCCCACCCTAGTCACACCTGGCTACCAAAATAGAGAATAAAAGCCTCTCTATGGAGGGCGTGACTAGGGTGGGCATTCTAGTTTCTTTATTTCTATGTTTTCTTTGATTTTGATTTCTTTGATGTTGGCCGAGTGTGGTACGCAATCAGAGGCAGCTGTCTATCGTTGTCTCTGATTGGGAATCATACTTAGGCAGCCTTTTTCCCACCTGTGTTTGTGGGTAGTTATTTTTCTGTTTAGTCTCTGTTACCTGACAGAACTGTTCGCTTTCGTTTTGTTACTTTGTTCGAGTGTTTTTTTGATATAAATAAAATCATGAACACTTTTCACTCTGCGCTTTGGTCCACTCCTTCCGACGACGGGCGTTACAGAATACCACACCACAAAGGACCAAGCAGCATGGGCCAGGAGGAGCAGGGATCCTGGGCCTGGGAGAAGAGTGAGTGGAGGACCTCATGGACATGGGAGGAGGTTATGGAGCGGGACAAGACCCTGCCATGGAAACAGACGGAACAGCAAGGGAGGAATGGCGGCGATACAGGAGTCACGGAATATAGGCAAGCACGAGAGGCAGCCCCAAAATGTTTTTTTGGGGGAGGTCACACGGGAAGAGTGGCAGAGTCAGGGTTCAGACCTGAGCCAACTCCTCTTGCTTACTGTGGGGAGCGAGTGACCGGTCAAGACCATGCTATCCGGTTCTGCGCACCATGCCTTCAGTGCGCATCCACAGCCTGGTGCGCTCTGTGCAAGCTCCCCGCAGTGGCCGTGCTAGAGTGGGCATTCAGCCAGGAGACGAGATGTGTGCCGGCTCAGCGTTCTGGCTCCGGTACGTCTCTTCGGCCCCAGGTTATCCTGTGCCAGCTTCTACGCACGGTGCCCCTGGTTCGCCAGCAAGCCCAGTGCGGTCTGTTCCAGCTCCCACACTTGCCGGGCTAAGGGGGTATCCAGCCAGGACGAGTTATGCCTGCTCTGCGCTCCAGACCTCCGGTGCGCCTCCACGGTCCAGTGTGTCCTGCGCTTGCTCTACGCACTATGCCCAGTGCGCTGTCATAGCCAGTGCTCTGTGCCAGCTCTCCACTCACCGAGCTAAGTGGGTTTCCAGCCAGGACGCGTTGTGACAGCTCCACGTACCAGGCTTCAGTACGTCTCCTCAGTCCGGTGAGACCTGTTCCGCGCCACGTACAAAGCCTCCAGTGATCATCCATGGCAAGAAGCCTCCAGTGATGATCCATGGCACGAAGCCTCAGTGGTTGATCATGGCACGAAGCTCCAGTGATGATCCATGGCACGAAGCCTCCGTGATGATCCATGGCTCGGAGCCTGCAGCGGGATCCGCGGTCCAGAGCCTCCAGCGACGGTTCCCAGTCCGGAGCCTCCACCGACGGTCCCCAGTCCAGAGCTGCAGCGACGGGATTTGCGGGCGGAG
>NW_019942614.1:165971-171416 GCF_002910315.2 Salvelinus sp. IW2-2015 | reverse complement strand
GAATGCTGAAGCCGCTACGGGTCCTGAGGTCTGAGGTCTGCAGGTATGTGGAGGTTAGCAGTAGTAGTGACAGGCTCTATAAGCCTCCACCCTTTGATTGTACACCATCCAGCGCCTGTGGGAGTTGAAAGGGTAACGTGAGAACCCAGAACCCAGCACCCACAATGACGCTCTCACCTGGGCTCTTTGAAGATGGGACAGGGCCAAGTAGGCCCAGGACATCTCCGTCATTTCAGACACACACAACAAGGACAGAGAACACACACACATATCTCACTGGCTTTGTTTTTGGTGAGTGTGTCGTCAAACCACTCCAGTGGTCTTTTGTTAGCGTGTGCTCCATGCTGCTCCTGTTTCACTCTCTGCTGTTTATTCATTGGATGGATGTCATACTGTGGTCTGGTCAGTCAATCTCTGGAGTAACACTGAACCTACTCAATGTGGAGTAACACTGTAACACTGAACCCTACTCTGTGTGAAGTAACTCTGAACCCTACTCTGTGTGGAATAACACTGAACCCTACTCTGTGTTGAGTAACACTGAACCCTACTCTATGTGGAATAACACTGAAACCCTACTCTGTGTGGTGTAACACTGAACCCTACTCTGTTGTGGTGTAACCAGAACCCTACTCTGTGTGGAATAACACTGAACCTACTCTGTGTGGAATAACACTGCACGCTACTCTGTGTGGAGTAACACTGAACCCTACTCTGTGTGGAATAACACAGAACCCTACTTGTGCTTGTGGAATAAGCACTGAACCCTACTCTGTGTGGAGTAACACAGAACCCTACTCTGTGTGGAGTAACACTGAACCCTACTCGTGTTGAGTAACACAGAACCCTACTCTGTTGTGGAGTAAATACTGAACCCTACTCTGTGGAGTAACACTGAACCCTACTCTATGTGGAGTAACACTGAACCCTACTCTATGTGGAGTAACATGAACCCTAACTCTATGTGGAGTAACACTGACCCTGACTCTATGTGGAGTAACACTGAACCCTACTCTATGTGTGAGTAACACTGACCCTACTCTGTGTTGAGTAACACTAACCCTACTCTGTGTGGAGTAACACTGAACCCTACTCTGTGTTGAGTAACCTGAACCCTACTCTGTGTGGAGTAACACTGAACCCTACTCTGTGTTGAGTAACACTGAACCCTACTCTGTGTTGTAGTAACACTGAACCTACTCTTGTGAGTAACACTGAACCTACTCTTGTGGAATAACACTGAACCCTACTCTGTGTGAGTAACACTGAACCTCTCTTGTGATAACACTGAACCTACTCTGTGTTGAGTAACACTGAACCCTACTCTATGTGGATAACACTGAACCTACTCTGTGTTGAGTAACACTGAACCCTACTCGTAGTGTGGAGTAACACTGAACCCTACTCTGTGAGGGAGTAACACTGAACCCTACTCTGTGTGGAGTAACGCTGAACCCTACTCTGTGTGGAGTAACACTGAACCTACTCTATGTGGATAACGCTGAACCCTACTCTATGTGGAGTAACACTGAACCCTACTCTATGTGGAGTAACACTGAACCCTACTCTGTGTGTGGTAACACTGAACCTCTCTGTGTGGAGTAACACTGCACCCTACTCTGTGTGGAATAACACTGAACCCTACTCTGTGTTGAGTAACACTGAACCCTACTCTGTTAGTAACACTGAACCCTACTCTGTGTGGAGTACACTGCACCCTACTCTGTGTTGAGTAACACTGAACCCTACTCTGTGTGGAGTAACACTGAACCCTACTCTGTGTTGAGTAACACTGAACCATACTTTTGTGTTGAGTAAACACTTGAACCCTACTCTGTGTTGAGTAACACAGAACCCTACTCTATGTGGAGTAACACTGAACCCTACTCTGTGTGGAGTAACACTGCACCCTACTCTGTGTGGAGTAACACTAAACCCTACTCTGTGTGAGTAACACTGAACATACTCTGTGTTGAGTAACACTGAACCCTACTCTGTGTTGAGTAACACAGAACCCTACTCTATGTGGAGTAACACTGAACCCTACTCTGTGTGGAGTAACACTGCACCTACTCTGTGTTGAGTAACACTGAACCCTACTCTGTGTTGAGTAACACTGAACCCTACTCTGTGTTGAGTAACACAGAACCCTACACTGTGTTGAGTAACACTGAACCCTACTCTGTGTGGAGTAACACTGAACCCTACTCTGTGTGGAGTAATACCGAACCCTACTCTGTGTTGAGTAACACTGAACCCTACTCTGTGTGGAGTAACACTGCACCCTACTCTGTGTGGTGTAACACTGAACCCTACTCTATGTGGAATAACACTGACCCCTACTCTGTGTGGAGTATACCGAACCCTACTCTGTGTGGAGTAACACTGCACCCTACTCTGTGTGGTGTAACACTGAACCCTACTCTATGTGGAATAACACAGAATCCTACTCTGTGTGGTGTAACACAGAACCCTACTCTGCGTGGAGTACACAGAACCCTACTCTGTGTGGTGTAACACTGAACCCTACTCTCTAATGGCAGTATGCCTTGTATACTGTTGTTTAGGCGAGCTCTCATTGTTTTATTGCCTCAGATAGCCCCCTTGTAACAACCCACTCACATGCGGAGACGACCTAGCTTAACTGGCGCCTCCAGAGATGCAACCTCTCTCATCGTCACTCAATGCGCTAGTTTACCCCCACTGTACTCGCAGCCCTACCATACCTTGTCTGGTACACTATGTCCTGAAATCGTTGTCTGAATCTATACTACCACGCCCAGAAATGTGCTCCTTTTATTCTCTGTTCCCAAAGCACTAGACGACCAGTTCTTATAGCCTTTAGACGTACCCTCATCCTACTCCTCCTCTGTTCCTCTGGTGATGTAGAGGTTAACCCAGGCCCTGTGTGTCCCCAGGCGCTCTCATTTGTTGACTTCTGCAACCGGAAAAGCTTTGGGCTCATGCATGTTCACATCAGAAGCCTCCTCCCTAAGTTTGCTTTTTTCACTGCTATAGCACACTCCGCCAACCATGATGTCCTAGCCGTGTCTGAATCCTGGCTTAGGAAGGCCACCAAAAATTCTGAAATTTCCATCCCCAACTACAACATTTTGCGTCAAGACAGAACTGCTAAAGGGGGCGGAATTGCAATCTACAGTAGAGATAGCCTGTAGAGTTCTGTCATACTGTCACTAGTACTAAAACTAGAAAGCCCACCCTAGTCACACCCTGGCCTAACCAAAATAGAGAATAAAAGCCTCTCTATGGCCAGGGCGTGACTAGGGTGGGCATTCTAGTTTCTTTATTTCTATGTTTTCTTTGATTTTGATTTCTTTGATTTTGGCCGAGTGTGGTACCCAATCAGAGGCAGCTGTCTATCGTTGTCTCTGATTGGGAATCATACTTAGGCAGCCTTTTTCCCACCTGTGTTTTGTGGGTAGTTATTTTCTGTTTAGTCTCTGTTACCTGACAGAACTGTTCGCTTTCGTTTTGTTACTTTGTTCGAGTGTTTTTTTGATAATAAATAAAATCATGAACACTTTTCACTCTGCGCTTTGGTCCACTCCTTCCGACGACGGGCGTTACAGAACTACCCACCACCAAAGGACCAAGCAGCATGGCCAGGAGGAGCAGGGATCCTGGGCCTGGGAGAAGAGTGAGTGGAGGACCTCATGGACATGGGAGGAGGTTATGGCAGGGGACAAGACCCTGCCATGGAAACAGGCGGAAACAGCAAGGGAGGAATGGCGGCGATACCAGGAGTCACGGAATATAGGCAAGCACGAGAGGCAGCCCCAAAATGTTTTTTTMGGGGGGAGGTCACACGGGAAGAGTGGCAGAGTCAGGGTTCAGACCTGAGCCAACTCCTCGTGCTTACTGTGGGGAGCGAGTGACCGGTCAAGCACCATGCTATCCGGTTCTGCGCACCATGCCTTCAGTGCGCATCCACAGCCTGGTGCGCTCTGTGCAAGCTCCCCGCAGTGGCCGTGCTAGAGTGGGCATTCAGCCAGGACGGATTGTGCCGGCTCAGCGTTCCTGGCCTCCGGTACGTCTCTTCGGCCCAGGTTATCCTGTGCCAGCTCTACGCACGGTGCCCCTGGTTCGCCAGCAAAGCCCAGTGCGGTCTGTTCCAGCTCCCCACACTTGCCGGGCTAAGGGGGGTATCCAGCCAGGACGAGTTATGCCTGCTCTGCGCTCCAGACCTCCGGTGCGCCTCCACGGTCCAGTGTGTCCTGCGCTTGCTCTACGCACTATGCCTCCAGTGCGCTGTCATAGCCCAGTGCGTCCTGTGCCAGCTCTCCACACTCACCGAGCTAAAGTGGGTATCCAGCCAGGACGCGTTGTGACAGCTCCACGTACCAGGCTTCCAGTACGTCTCCTCAGTCCGGTGAGACCTGTTCCAGCGCCACGTACAAAGCCTCCAGTGATCATCCATGGCAAGAAGCCTCCAGTGAATCAGTACCATGGAAGAAGCCTCCAGTGGTGAGTCCATGGCACGGAAGCCTCCAGTGATGATCCATGGCACGAAGCTCCAGTGATGGATCCATGGCTCGGAGCCTGCAGCGAGGATCCGCGGTCCAGAGCCTCCCAGCGACGGTTCCCAGTCCGGAAGCCTCCACCGACGGTCCCAGTCCAGAGCCTGCGAGCGACGGGATTTGCGGGCGGAGGGGGGTCTACGTCCCGCACCGGAGCCAGCCGCCGTAAGGGATGCCCACCCGGACCTCCCCATTAGAGAGGTTTTTGCGCCGGAGTCCGCACCTTTGGGGGGGGGGGGTACTGTCACGTTCCTGCCACTAGAGACTTTTATTCTCTATTTTGTTTGTTAGGCCAGGGGCGTGACTTACGGTGGGGCATTCTATGTTTTTTTAGTTTCTATGTTTTTCTTTGTTTTTGGCGGTGTGTTTCCAATCAGAGGCAGCTGTCTATGTGTTGTCTCTGATTGGGAATCCATACTTAGGCAGCCTTTTTCCCACCTGTGTTTTGTGGGTAGTTTTTTCTGGTTTAGGTCTCTGTTACCTGACAGAACGTTTCGCTTTTCGTTAGTTGTTGTTCAGAATGTGTTTGTGTTGATAATAAATTAAAATCATTGAACACTTTTCACTGCTTCGCTTGGTCCACTCCTTCGCGACGACTGGCGTGTACACATACTGATCAGGTCTATGCCCAAACAGTTTCGAGCTTCTACTTTTAAAGATTCCATCTCTCCAGAAATAGCCCTCGCACTGTTGCCCGCTTGTGTATGAATACCCCCTCGAGCGTCCAGCTGTGCCGCTGGACACCATGATGTGTAATTGATTGCCCCCCCCCATCTATTGTCAGGTCGTTTCGTGACTGCTAGGTGACGCTAATATTGTATATGGCGTTTAGACACCCGCGCCTTCCGTACAATCTAAGCTAGATGCCCGTCAATCTCACAAAATGTATCAAAGAACCTACATCTCG
>NW_019942614.1:151911-158330 GCF_002910315.2 Salvelinus sp. IW2-2015 | reverse complement strand
TGGCCATGCTTTCCACCTGGCTACCCCAACCCCGGCCAACAGCTCTGCACCCCCCGCAGCAACAAATTCTTATCGGCAGACTCAATAGCCTTGGTTTCTCTAATGACTGCCTCGCCTGGTTCACTAACTACTTCTCATATAGAGTTCAGTGTGTCAAATCGGAGGGCCTGTTGTCCGGACCTCTGGCAGTCTTTATGGGGGTGCCACAGGGTTCAATTCTCYGGCGACTCTTTTCTCTGTATATATCAACGATGTCGCTCTTGCTGCGGGTGATTCTTTGATCCACCTCTATTTATTTACAAATTAGCCTCATTTACAAATTAGCCTCCAAATCCATTTTGTCACCAAAGCCCCATATACTACCCACCAGTGCGACCTGTATGCTCTCGTTGGCTGGTCCTRWCTACATATTCGTCGCCAAACCCACTGGCTCCAGGTCATCTATAACTCTTTGCTAGGTATGGCTCCGCCCTAGCTCAGCCCACTGGTCACCATAGCAACACCCACCCGTAGCACGCGCTCAAGCAGGTATATTTCACTGGTCATCCCCAAAGCCAACACCCCTTTGGCCGCCTTTCCTTCCAGTTATCTGCTGCCAATGACTGGAACGAATTGCAAAAATCACTGAAGTTGGAGACTTATATCTCCCTTACTAACTTTAAGCGTCAGCTGTCAGAGCAGTTTACCGATCACTGCAGCTGTACACAGCCCATCTGTAAATAGCCCATCCAACCAACTACCTACCTCATCCCCATATTTGTTTTTCTGGTCTTTTGCATATCAGTATTTCTACTTGCACATCCTCATCTGCACATATATCACTCCAGTGTAAATTGCTAAATTGTAATTACTTCGCCACTATTGGCCTATTTATTGCCTTATTTACTACATTACTACATTTGCACACACTGTATACATATTTTTCTATTGTGTTATTGACTGTATGTTTGTTTATCCCATGTGTAACTCCGTGTTGTTGTTTTTGTCGCACTGCTTTGCTTTCTTCTTGGCCAGGTCGCAGTTGTAAATGAGAACTTGTTCTCAACTGGCCTACCTTACTCTAGGATAGGGGGCAGCATTTTCACTTTTGGATAAATAGCGTGCCCAATTTCAACTTCCTTCAACTCATCCCCAGAATATAAGATATGCATATTATTAGTAGATTTGGATAGAAACACTCTGAAGTTTCTAAAATCGGTTGAATCATGTCTGTGAGTATAACAGAACTTATGTAGCAGGCAAAACCRCGAGGACAAACCATTCAGATTTCTTTTTTTGAGGTCACTGTCTGTTCAAGGAGTTTTCATTGGGATACTAGATWRCTAAGTGACTTGTTTGCAGTTCCTACCGCTTCCACTGGATGTCACCAGTCTTTGGAAATTGGTTGAGGTTATTCCTTTGTGCAATGAAGAAGTACGGCCATCTTGAATGAGTGTCAGTTGAAGTGTACTTTTTGAGAGWGGCGCATGACTCGAAAAGTAGCGTCAGTTTGTTGTCTTCCTGTATTGAACACAGATAGTCCCGTCTTCAATTTGATCGATTATTAACGTTTAAAAATACCTACAGTTGTATTACAAAAGTGATTTGAAATGTTTTGGCAAAGTTCACATGTAAGTTTTGAGATATTTTGTAGTGACTGTAAGTGACGTTGCGAAATTGGAAGCTGTGTTTTTCTGGATCAACTGCGCCAATAATTGACATTTTGGATTATACAGTGGGGGAGACAAGTTTTGATACACTGCCGATTTTGCAGGTTTTCCTACTTACAAGCATGTAGAGGTCCTGTAATTTTTATCATAGGTAACTTCAACTAATGAGAGACGGAATCTAAAACAAAATCAGAAAATCCATTGTTATGCATTTTTAAAAATAATTAATTTGCATTTTTTGCATGAAATATGTATTTGATTCACTCGAACCAGTAAGAATTCCGGCTCTCACAGACCTGTAGTTTTTCTTTTAAGAAGCCCTCTGTTTCTCGCATCATTACTGTTTACCTGCCAGCCTGTTTGAACTGTTACTGTATAAAAGACTGTCACACACTCAATCAACAGATTCCACTTCACATGGAAGCAGAGTGTGTAAGGCCATCAGGGATAAATTGTAGACTGCACAAGGTGGGGATGGGCTACAGGACAATAGGAGCAGCTTGGTGAGAAGGAAAGCACTGTTGGCACATTAATTAGAAAATGGAGAGAAGTTCAGATGACGGTCAAAATACCTCGTCTGGGGGCTCATGGATTCATCAACACTCGTGGGGATCAATGATCATGAGGAGGTGAGGGATCAGCCCCAGAACTACAACGCAGGACTGGTCAGTGACTGAAGAGAGCTGGGACCACAGTCTCAAAGGAAAACCCATTAGTAACACAACTAGCGTATGGATTAAATCCTGCAGCGCACTGGCAGGTCCCTGCTTAAGCCAGGGCATGTCCGGCTGTCCTGAAGTTGCCAATGAATCTGGATGATCAGAGGATAGGAAGGAGAAGGTATGTGGTCTGATGAGACAAAATAGAGGCTTTTTGGTCTACAAAAAACTCCACTTCCAGTTCCATGGGTTGGAGGAAGGAAGTATGAGTAAACCCAAAACACATCCCAACCGTGGAAGCATGAGGTGGAAACATATTCTTTGGGGATGCCTTTTCTGCAAAGGGAAGGACGACTGCACAGTATTGAGGGGAGGATGGATGGGGCACATTTTATCGGAGATCTTGGCAACAACCTCCTTCCTCAGTCAGAGGATTGAAGATGGGTCGTGGCTGGGTCTTCCGCATGACAACGAAGAAGCACAACAGCCTGGCAACTAAGGAGTGGTCGTAAGAAGCATCTCAAGGTCCCTGGAGTGCCTAGCCGAGTTCCAGACCTGAACGTCCAATGAAAATCTTTGGAGGGCTGAAGTCCGTACTTGCCAGCGACAGCCGCTGAAACTGAAGGATCTGGAGAGATCTGTAGGGAGGGGAGTGGTGCCAATCCTGCTGCCATGTGTGTGAAACTATGTCACGAACTACAGGAAACCGTATTGGATCTTGTATTATTGCAAACAAAGGTTTCTGCTACTAATATTAAGTTCTGCTTTTCTGATGTATCAAATCTTATGTATGCAATAAAATGCAAATTAAAATTATTTAAAATCAATAACAATGTGATTTTTGGATTTTTGTTTTAGATTCCGTTCCTCACAGTGAAGTGTGTACCTATGATCAAATTAAGACCTCTACACATTGCTGTTGTCAGAGAAACTTGCAAATGGGCAGTGTACTAATACTTTTCCCCACTGTATATGGATGGAATTAATCGAACAAAAGGACATTTGTTGTGTTTATGGGCATATTGGAGTGGCCAACAAAAGAAGCTTGTCAAAGTTGTAAGAGCATGATTTTTTTTATTTTTCTACGCGTTTTGTTTTGGCGCCTGCAGTGGTTGAAATTGCTACTCTGTGTTTCTGTTGGTGCTATCATCAGATATGCAACTTAATTGGCTTTTGCCGAAAAGCTTTTTGAATCTGACATGTTGGGCTGGAATCTCACACCCGAGTGTAGTTAATTATTGTAAACAGTATCTTTCATCAAAGTTTATATGATGAGTATTATCTTTTCTGTTATTTTTGACATCATGGCTCTTGTAATTTTCTTAGCTCCGGATATTTTGGAGGAGGCATTTCTGAAACATGGGTGCCAATGTAACCGAGATTATGTGATATAATATGCCCCAAAAAAAAATTTATTTCGAAAACAAAAACATAAATGTATTTGTTGTACATGATGTCAATTGTGAGTGTCATCATGATGACGATGTTCAAAGGTTAGTGATTAATTTTATCTTTTTCCTGGTTTTTGTTTCTATATCTTTGGCTGGGGATGGGTGTGTTTCTGTGGCTATGTACTGAGTCTTATATATTGTTTGGTGTCTTTCCCGTTCTTTTTTGAATAGACATAGGTTGGGCTGGATCACAACATGTGTAGCTTTTATTTGGTGTTTTTCATGTGTGATTTATGCAGATTGAATTTTTATGTACTAATTGAATTTGGCTGCGCTAACATTTTTTTTTTTTGGATTTTGGCCAAGTGGAACTGCTACCTCGTCCCAACAGTATTCTAGAGGGTTTTAAGATTAGGTGAAATAAATAAAATAAATAACTCTGTGTGGAGTACACTGAACCTTACTCCTGGACACTCTTGCACCATAGTAGCTCTGATCCAAGACCAGTAAACCGTCCCATGAGCTCTTGAAGAAATTGGTGGCCTCTGTTCACATTGGAAAGACTTGTATTCTTAGTCTCACTGCGATGACATCATCAACATCCAAGCAAGGGCAAGTAAACATATGGGTTTGGTGGCATTTCAACATGTATATTTTTGGATTGCTTGCATAATATGGCTAAGAACTGACTTATCCGAGGGTAATGTCAGGCGAGTTACTGGGCCAATGTGCCATTTACTAGGGGCAGTCTACCCTGACGTGATCTGTTCCACATTGAGGGAGTCAGAGGGTCACACTCCTATCTCCCATGGCTGCTTGTATAGAGGAAACGGCATCCTATAGTCTGGCTTAGTTGGGAGCTAAGAAATCGAAGATGATGAGGCCTAGTTTTGTTGGCTTCCCTGCTTCACCTATCTCTTGCAAATAAACAAGAACAAAAAAAATCCCGCCATCTTGATTCTTGCCCTCTCTTACTTGTTCTTCCCATCGCCACCCTGCCATCCTCTCTTGCCCCCTCTGCAGTCCTCACTCTCTGACTGTGGAGAAGACAGGTGAACTAGATACAGCTAGGGTCAGGGCAAGGTCACAGGTTGTAGCAGCAGAGGAACGAAAGAATAATATGACTCTGCATTGAGGTAACATCCTACTCTCCGACGTCCACCACAAACACACGCACACGCACACCCACACACTTTTGCGTGTCAGGGCCCACACACCCATTATAGAGTGGCAGAAGCAATGTTCATTGTTCGGTAGTGGCTCGAGGTGCTGACGAGGCTGGACCATCCCCACTAGGGTGACAAGATGGTTCCTGTCTGAAACAGAATAGGCCCTACCTACTACCTGCAATTGGGGAGAGAAATCCATAATTATTCGGATATTATTCTCTGTCTTACTTAACTCATATGAAATAATATCATATATGATATCACATGGATGACTGTATATGAAGAAGGTTTCATAGTGTTCTATTTCCTCATCATTTCTTTCTTTCTTCTCTTCTTCATCTTCTGTCTGCTTAGAGGTATGGTGAAGAGGTTATTTGTAGTTCGTTTCATGTCTGTTGTGTGTAGGGCTATAACTTTTAAAGCTGTGTTTTTGGTCAGTGCTTTGTCAATCTCTAATTGGTTAACGCTGCTGCTTTCAACCAGAGAATAACAAGTGATAGTTTGTTTCTTCAGAGAGAGGGAATAATGAGATTGTTTTCATAGACTGGATTAACTGGTCATTATTGTACACTGCTCAAAAAGAAAAATAAAGGGACCTTTTTTAAACAACACAATGTACTCCAAGGTCAAGACACTGATGTTCTGATTATATTTACATGCTATGGTTGGTGCACTGGATAGACAAAGGTGGAAATTATAGGCATTAGCCGACAACCCCTAAAAGGAAGTGGTTCTGCGCGTGGTGCCCACAAACACTTCTCCGTAAGTTCTAATGCTTTGGCTGATGTTTTGGTCATTTTGGTTTTGAATGCTTGGCGGTGACTTTCCCCTCTAGGTTGGGTAGCATGAGAACGGATCTAAACTAACAAAAAGAAAACCTCCACACAAGTGGCTCAGGTAGTGGCGCTCATCCAGGGAATGGGCACACCAGACAAATACATCACAATGCGAGCGTGGTGGGCAAGAAGGTTTGCTGATGTCTAGTCAAGCTGTAGTGTCAGACGCATGGAGGGCTAAGGGAGGAAAGGAGGCAGGTACATAAAAACACATCGGACGGAGACGTGGAGGAGGCGTAGGAGGGCAACATAACCAGCAGTCATAGGGCCGCTACCTTCCGCCTTTGTGCAAGGAGGAGCCTGCAGAGCCTGCAAATGACTTCTCAGCAGGCCAAATTTTCATTTATTTTATTTTACTTTAACCTTTATTTACGCAGGAAGGGCTATGAGATTTTAAATCACCTCTTTTCTCCAAGAGCGTCTGCGCAAGAAGGCAGCACACTTCATTACACATTCATGACAGACAACATGCCCACTACATAGTAAATCTAGGTAATAAAACATTTGAAGTTGAAAGAGTATAACATTCAAACAGCAAAATTAAAACATTGTATGACGGTCAGGAGAAATTAGCCTCCATCAAAATCCTTCAATCAGTGATTTAAAACCCATTCGGGCAAGTTCTTCAGTTTAAAAAAATTATTTTATTATTTTAATTTTTTATTATTATTTACAATGGTGTTGGTCAACAGTCAGAAACAGCTACCTATATGAG
>NW_019942614.1:143598-151546 GCF_002910315.2 Salvelinus sp. IW2-2015 | reverse complement strand
TAACTTTCAGTAGATCCATAGTTATGTAGTAATAGTTACTGGGACTAGTTCACTGGTTTACTCGAAGGTAACACGATGTATGTATTGAAGTTCAACTAGTTAGAGGACATTTCGTATGTGATCTGTACTTCAGATTCATGGAGGTATGTAGTAATGTAACTGTATTAGAGAGCCATGAGTAATACCCTGGGCAGGATGACCTGTTACTGAGCATGGACATGTCTGTCACTTGTTACTAGTGTAGTGAGTTCATGTAAGATACTGTAGTTTTAATGAGTATTGTAATTACTAGCAACTGTATCCTGTTGTAGCCTATTGGTAGTAGCGGTGTTTAACTAATTTGACATGAGCTTGTAGTATGTACATAAAATACTTTGAGTTCCAATGTAGTATGTGTTCTTATTGGGTACTGATAAGCCCATCGTAACTACTCTTGGATGATTACATATGAGGCTATGGTTGTATCGTACTAAATTATGACCGCTCCATGTAGTACTGTACTTACTGGTCAATGGGGCTACGTATTTGTACATGTTAACTAGATTTTGGGAGGTCATATGATAGTAACATTTGTACTATTAACTTCTTGAGCATGACATGAAAGGCGGTTACAGACATGGGGCCTTGTCTTATCAGCAAAACCATCCAACTAAAATGGTGGGTTCTGTTTACTTCCGAGCAGTTATGTTGGCCTCGACCTGATTGTTATTGTTATTGATAGGGCCATCTGCTTTTTGAATAAACTTTAGTAAACGCTTTATTTAGGTCTGATGTTTTTCTAATAGTTCATTATGTTCTGTTAGCTTATATTCTGTTATAAAGAAAAAGGGCCCCATTTAATGTCTATTGATTCTGGTATACGTAACATAAGAATAACCCTTCACTTGTGTGTATTCCTATGGCATAAAGTAATATTGTGAATGGGGTATCTTTTTAGCATAACTTGAGCCATGGGATAGTCATGCACTGTTTGATCACTGCTGGTTAATAAACCATGAAAACACTAGTATAGCGTCTGGGTGAGGTAATGTTTTCATATGTAGTACTGTTGGCATGTGCGATACGGTTGAGTTTTTTCTGCAGGCCATAAGACCCTCCTAGGAAAAAGTTAGGCTGTGGTCAAACGTTGTATAGGGACGATAGATAGATAGTGTAAGTAAATATAGAATGAGGACCTGTTTTATGATTGTTAACAAACCCTGCGAGTGCCCTCTTATGTTATGTAATCTGTACTTCTAAATGACGTTGTTGAGAGCGGGGTCATGGTAGTACTTGGGCATCTTGTTTATGTGTGCTTTATTGATGTTATCTGTATCTTGTGTAGCTGAATGGGCGATGTAGTGTAGAATAAGCGCATTATGTGCTTACATGGTGGTGCTGATATGTTAGTTACTGTGAGCAGTGTTGAGGTGAGCCATGTAATTACTTGGTCATCGTTTACTTTGTTGTCGTGTTATGTTAGTTAGCTAGCTGTACTGTTCGTATTGCTGATGTAGTGACATGATTATCTGGCTAGGTCTTCGTTTATGTATTTATGTACTATTTCTGTATGGCATATGTGAATTTATATTGATCTGTTAGTGTCTGTGAGGATATAGCGTGGGTAGCTAGGCTTTGGTATGACTGGTGAGGCATGTAGTACTAGCAACTGTTACTTGATGCCATGTAGTAGGGGCTAGCACTGTAGCGTGAGGGGCGCATGTAGTAATGCTGGCAGCTGTAATACTGTCTATAAGTATGTTATCTGTAGCTTGATTACTGCGGCTATGTAGTAATGTACTGTCTCACCTGGTCATGTATGTTGTCTATTATGATCTTGTAGTCATAGTGGGTGAGTGAATGGTAGGTGGTTGACTGGTTGGTCAGGTGTTAGTTGGCTAGGTCAGGGCGCTGTTAATAGTCCATGTAGGTAACTTGTCTATTACTGATGCGCTATGTAGTCAACTAGCACTGTTACTGATCCGATGTATAGTCTGTACTAGTTAAATGGAGGCCATGTGTATAAGTAGCTAGTTAGGGCATGTCCCAAATGTAGATACTGTACATATTACGCGTCGGCGCGCTGCTCAGTTACTGTTACTGTTTTATGATCCATTGTAGTTACATTAGGTAGCTTATTAGGCTGAGGAAGCGCAGTGTAGTCTGTACTATTACTAGGCGATTAGTACTGTATGTTATTGAGACATTGTGGTACTGTGGTACGTGTGGTAGCTGGATGCCCATGTATTATATGTACTGTTCTGGTCTATGTACGTTACTTGTTATACTGTTATGACCATGATAGTACTGTACTGTTTATGTTTGTCCATGTGTACTGTACTGTTTGATCCATGTAAATCTTCATGCCTGTCTCCGTCCATTGAGGTAGTTATCTTATTACTGGCTACAACTGTTATGTTTATCACTATTATGATTCCATGTAGTCTGTAGTTCTGATCTGTAAGCAGAGCCTCGCATTTTTCTCGACTCATGAAGTATTGTTACTTATTATGGTCCAATGTAGTATGTAACTATTGGTACTGACCTAGCTGGTAATACTGCACTGTTTGATCCATGTAGTACTGTACTGTTTGCGCTTCATTGATGGTTTCAATAAACATGCATGGTTACTGGACCCTTGATGACCTTCCTGGGTAATTAAATAGCCCCCCGTTTCTCTCTCTCTCTCTGTCTTGTCTCTCTCTTCTCCCCACTCTGTTTCTCCTCTCTTCCTTCACTTTTCTTTCTCTTTCTCTCCTCGATGGTGACCCCTCTTTCCTACCATGTCATCTGTCTGTATCTATACTGGAACTCTGGCGCAGCCCCTCACTCTGGGTGGGACTCCGAGCATGGCACAAGTGGACAGCCCCAGTCTTGTCTCCGTCGGGCTGGCCTGAAACCACAACCTATTCCAGGTACCCTTCTCGCTGGGATAGGCCCTGGGGATTAGCCCAGAATCTCCAGTTTTTATTCTCATCACTGAACAGTTATGTAGCGAATGCCAGCCGCCACTCTGTGTATTACATGGCAGATTAGCACAGCTATTATTGACCGCTGGAGCGCAGTGTGGGGAGATACAGGGAATGCAGACACGCCTAAGGGAAGGACAGGCCTGGTGTTTTTTTGGGGAAGGTGGTGGTGTTAGTGGTGGTGGGTGTGGGCGTGCGTGTGGTGTGTGCTGTTGTGCTTTTGCGTGTGCGAGAGGAGGAGAGAGGGAAGAGAGAGAGAGAGATGAGAGAGGAGAGTGAGGAGAGAGGAGAGAGAGAGAGAGAGAGAGAGGGAGAGGAGAGAGAAGAGAGAGAGAGAAGGAGAAGTAAAAGGGGAAAAAGAGAGAGAAAAAGAGAGGGGAAAGAGAGAGAAAAGGAGAGAAAAAGAGAGGCGAGATGGCAGAGGGGGGTGGTGAAAACGATATCATGCTGACATTCTGTCCATGACTCTGTTGTAGTCCACTGCCATATCAGGTGAGCTGTCCTGCTATCCCTGCATGCATAAACACAACTTTCCTTTGCTTCTTCATCAAGGTTGGAGCTTCTGGAACATTCCCATCTAGAAAGTTTTTAATCCCTTGACGGTCACTTCTCCATCACAGTTTCAATAGCTGCAGCAGGGGAAGGGCACCAACACCTGAATCCTAAATCCTGTCCTCTGGGACTCAAGACAGGTTCTTCCACATCCAGATCCGTGTGTGTGATGTGTGTGCTTTGTTGTGTTTGTAAGATGGTGTGGGGTGGTGTGTGTTTGTTTAGCGTGGTTGTGCTGTGGTGTGACAATGTGTACTGTCTATAACTGTAGGTCCACTCAGGCATGAGTCGTTAGGTTGCACATTGAGCATCGTCCTGGCTTAGTCTTGGAGAAGTTTATTCTAACAACGCTAGTGGTTTACAATTATACAAGTAAAGTAACAACACAAATCGCATAGAGTGGGGTTTTACTCGATTTGAACCCAGAGATTTTAATTCGATACGTATTCAACATGATGATCTCAGTGTGGTATCAGGAAAGTGGTAATGGCCAGCCATATTCTGGTTAGGGTATCATATGCTGAGGTCGCCGCTGGCACACACAGAGCCCAAGCTGCGTTAATCAAGCCTAACTAATCAGGCAATGTCGAGGACAGGAGCCAAATGGAGGGCGTCCTGGGATCTGATCTTTGGGGTTGCTTTCTCCGGTAGGCGGCACATGAGATGATAAATGTCACATTGCTTTAGCTTCACAGTCATGGTTAGGCAGTGAGGTACAATAACGAATGGAGGTTTAGTAGTAGTTTTGATTTAAACTTATGAGTGTGGTTTTTCTGTTTTTCTTCTCTCTCAGAGGTAAAAAGCGGAGAAGAGAAAAAAGGAGGAGGAGTACTATCCTAGCTTAGTTCCAACTGGTGGGAGGCGCGGGCAGAGGTTGTGTGTCTGTTGCTGGCCCTGCTCCAGAATGGCCAAACAGATGGACAGAGAAATAAGAGAGGGAGAGAACGAGAGTAGGGAGGGGGAGGAGAGGAGAGAGAGAAGGCACGGGAGAAGAGAGAGACGGAGAGAGAGGTAAGCAAGAGAGAAGAGAGGACGAGAGGGAAAGAAAAAGGGGCAAAAGAGGGAGAAGGAAAGAGAGAGAGAGAGAGGAGAGAGAGAGAGAGAGAGAAGGAGAGAGAGGAGAGAGAGAGAGAGAGAGAAGAGAAGAGCAGAGAGAGAGAGAAGACGAAGAGGAGAAGAGAGAAAGAGAGGTCATGGATTAGCTGTTCACATTTGGGCCCGTTTGATGTGACTCAAATCTATGGTTTGCATATCGATTCCAATCTTGTTTTTTCCCACAGTCTGAACAGCCAAAAAGCACATGGAATCGGATACTTTTTTTCAAGCCACAAACCACCTTCGTAGGTAGTTTGAAATCAGATACAAATCTGATTCCTGTCCATGCGACTTGTCAAATCAGATTTATTTGCACTCAAGTGGTTTTTAGACTGTTATTTGGCATATATTGTTGCTTGCTAGCTACTCTGTTGACAGTTTGACGAGAACATTTGGTAGCTTGTTAATTGTTTAAACAGCTATCTAGCTAGCTAGTTGACTGCTATGGCTAGCCAAAAAGGACTTGTTTTGAAAGTTGGATCATCTTATCGTTTGAGGRMTTAAAAGTGTTCTTACACTATGATGTTGAACATGCAAAGCAACTGGGGAAACATCCATGGCAGGCATTGTTGTCACCTTAGCTTGCTACATAACTTCTGAGTGATAGGAAGCATGAGCACTACCACCAATCAGCCTACAACACTGTGCATACACCRGTAGTTACTATGACAACTAGCGTAGCCATGTCAGCAAATAACTGCTGTCTGAACACACACAAATCTGATTTGGCCACTTGCAACTTGAACGGTAGTGAAAATATGGTTAGCGTTTTGTGCAAGTCATTTTCCCCCTCTGACAATTAGGTGTAATTCAGCCTCTCCCTCCTCAACTGACTCTGTATTTACTATACAGTACCATGAGATAAACTGTGAAGTAAGCAAACGGCATGATGTACTAATATTCCCTCTCTACTCTATACAAAAAATGATAAGATGTTTTTTCGGTAATTACAATTAGTTTAATCTTTATCATCCAGGAAATACTTTGAGATTATTAATCTTTTTTCGAGGAAGACCTGGAAGATGTTCTTTTGATGTAGTGAAATGTGTTGCAAAATCATATTTGAAAAACCAAAAAAACTCAGAGGAGGTGGTAGGAAGAGTATCTTGCGGCCAGCTAGGGGTCAGTGAACCTGCAAATGGACGTGGTCAGCTTAACAGAGGCCTCTGCAGTGTACCTCCGCAATACAGCCATGTCAGAAGACAGATAAGGGAGGTAGACCTCTACTTAGCGCATGCTAAAATGAATTTGTGTGGAGACAGTTTGATGTGGAAGTACTTGATGTGTGTGTGCTCTTACACCTGCTCTTACACAAGAACCCTGGAGCATGGCACTGCCGACCGGCTATGTGTGTGCAAAGATAACCCTAATACACGGACACACACATCCCATCTTCCCCCACACACCTTACCTCAATTATGGAATACGAGTTCTAAAAATACACAAAGGATGGCTATGTTCATTTACAAGGACAATTTGTTCAATCCATTTTAAAAGGAGAATTGTTTTGTTTTAACACAGACACAGATCAACCTATCCATGAAGAGATAAACCTGAGTATTATTACAGACACAGATCAACCTATCCATGATGAGAACAACCTGAGTATTATTACAGACACAGATCAACCTATCCATGAAGAGATAAACCTGAGTATTATTACAGACACAGATCAACCTATCCATGATGAGAACAACCTGAGTGAGTGTTATAACGACACAGATTCAACCTATCCATGATGAGAACAACCTGAGTGTTATTACAGACACAGATCAACCTATCCATGATGAGAACAACCTGAGTATTATTACAGACACAGATCAACCTATCCATGATGAGAACAACCTGAGTATTATTACAGACACATCAACCTATCCATGAAGAGAACAACCTGAGTTTTATTACAGACACAGATCAACTATCCATGATGAGAACAACCTGAGTTTATTACAGACACATCATAACCTATCCATGAGAGAACAACTTGAGTGTTATTACAGACACAGATCAACCTATCCATGATGAGAACAACCTGAGTTTATTACAGACACAGATCAACCTATCCATGAAGAACAACCTGAGTTTATTACAGACACAATCACCTATCCATGAGAGAACAACTGAGTATTATTACAGACACAGATCAACCTATCCATGATGAGAACAACCTGAGTGTTATTACAGACCACATAACCTATCATGATGAGAACAACCTGAGTATTATTACAGACACAATCAACCTATCCATAGAGAAAACCTGAGTATTATTACAGACACATATCAACCTATCCATGAAGAGAACAACCTGAGTGTTATTACAGACACATATCAACCTATCCATGATGAGAACAACCTGAGTATTATTACAGACACAATCAACCTATCCATGAGAGAACAACCTGAGTATTATTACAGACACAGATCAACCTATCATGATGAGAACAACCTGAGTGTTATTACAGACACAGATCAACCTATCCATGATGAGAACAACCTGAGTATTATTACAGACACATATCAACTATCCATGATGAGAACAACCTGAGTATTATTACAGACACAATCAACCTATCCATGATGAGAACAACCTGAGTGTTTATTACAGACACATATCAACCTATCCATGATGAGAACAACCTGAGTTTATTACAGACACAGATCAACCTATCCATGATGAGAACAACCTGAGTTTTATTACAGACACAGATCAACCTATCCATGATGAGAAACAACCTGAGTTTATTACAGACCAATCAACCTATCCATGATGAGAACAACCTGAGTTTATTACAGACACAGTCAACCTATCCATGATGAGAACAACCTGAGTTTATTACAGACACAGATCAACCTATCCATGATGAGAACAACCTGAGTATTATTACAGACACAGATCAACCTATCCATGATGAGAACAACCTGAGTATTATTACAGACACAGATCAACCTATCCATGAGAGAACAACCTGAGTATTATTACAGACACAGATCAACCTATCCATGATGAGAACAACCTGAGTTTATTACAGACACAGATCAACCTATCCATGATGAGAACAACCTGAGTATTATTACAGACACAGATCAACCTATCCATGATGAGAACAACCTGAGTTTATTACAGACACAGATCAACCTATCCATGATGAGAACAACCTGAGTATTATTACCAGACACAGATCAACCTATCCAGATGAGAACAACCTGAGTATTATTACAGACACAGTATCAACTATCCATGATGAGAAAAACCTGGGTTTATTACAGACACAATCAACCTATCCATGATGAGAAAACCTTGAGTGGTTATTAACAGACACAGATCACTATCATGATGCGAACAACTGCTGAGT
>NW_019942614.1:136583-139046 GCF_002910315.2 Salvelinus sp. IW2-2015 | reverse complement strand
AGAGAACAACCTGAGTATTATTACAGACACAGATCAAACCTATCCGAGAGAACAACCTGAGTATTATTACAGACACAGATCAACCTATCCATGATGAGAACAACCTGAGTGTTATTACAGACACAGATCAACCTATCCATGATGAGAACAACCTGAGTATTATTACAGACACAGATCAACCTATCCATGAGAGAACAACCTGAGTATTATTACAGACACAGATCAACCTATCCATGAAGAGAACAACCTGGGTGTTATTACAGACACAGATCAACCTATCCATGAGAGACAACTGAGTATTATTACAGACACAGATCAACCTATCCATGAAGAGAACAATCTGAGTATTATTACAGACACATATCAACCTATCCATGAAGAGAACAACCTGGTATTATTAACAGACACAGATCAACCTATCCATGATGAGAACAACCTGAGTATTATTACAGACACAATTAATCTATCCATGAATGAGAACAATCTGAGTATTATTACAGACACAGATCAACCTATCCATGAAGAGAACAATCTGAGTATTATTACAGACACAGATCAACCTATCCATGAATGAGAACAACCTGAGTATTATTACAGACACAGATCAACCTATCCATGATGAGAACAACCTGATTATTTACAGACACAGATTAATCTATCCATGATGAGAACAACCTGAGTATTATTACAGACACAGATCAACCTATCCATGATGAGAACAACCTGAGTATTATTACAGACACAATCAACCTATCCATGAGAGAACACCTGAGTATTATTACAGACACAGATCAACCTATCCATGATGAGAACAACCTGAGTATTATTACAGACACAATCAACCTATCCATGATGAGAACAACCTGAGTATTATTACAGACACAGATCAACCTATCCATGAAGAGAACAACCTGATATATACAGACACAGATCAACCTATCCATGATGAGAACAACCTGAGTATTATTACAGACACAGATCAATATCCATGATGAGAAACAACCTGAGTATTATTACAGACACAGATCAACCTATCCATGATGAGAACACCTGATATTATTACAGACACAGATCAACCTATCCATGATGAGAACAACCTGAGTATTATTACAGACACAGATCAACCTATCCATGATGAGAACAACCTGAGTGTTATTACAGACACAGATCAACCTATCCATGATTTTTTTATTTTTTTTATTTTTTTAACCTTTATTTAACTAGGCAAGTAAGTTAATTAAGAACAAATTCTTATTTACAATGACGGCCTACACCGGCCAAACCCGGACGATGCTGGGCCAATTGTGCGCCGTCCTATGGMACTCCCAATCACGGCCGGTTATGATGCAGCCTGAATGAGAACAACCCGAGCTTCTTTTTATTGCTGATATTTCAGTCCAAAATTCCTGATGATTATCATTTTACTAGTGAACTGTTCCATCCCTTAGAAGGGAGAGAGGGGGTGAGAAAGAGAAAGATGGAGAGAAGAAGTGTTTTTGTTTGTGTATGTTTGTGTGTGTTTTACCTGGGTCGTAAATCGAGCCGGGACAGTTTTATAAAGTGCAGTGCTTCCAGCGAAGGTGCAGTAAATCTGTTTTATTTGCTGTGTCCTAGGGTCAAACTTCTCCTGACCTCTGACCTAACCACTAGAGGAGTATTGTGCTGCCTGTGTGGGATTTGCTTTCGCAGCTGTGTTCCTGCTAGACTGGCCTTTCTCCTTCTCATGGTCTCAACTGTCTGAAGATAGACTCCATACTTAGGGCTCAATTCAATCCATATTGTGGAAGTTTCGCTGTATAGCAGGATTTAAATTTAAACTTAATGTTCCCGCATTTGCTGGGATGGCATTCACGGTACACGCTTCATATGGCGGCTCAACCAAAATTGACCATAAAATTTCAATTGCACTATACCGCGGAACTTCAGCGATACGGATTGAATGGAGCCCTGAGGGTTCCAAAATATAGACTCCATACTGCATCAGTGCTTGTTTTCCTTAAGCTGATTACCGGCACTAAAATATGAACCCCTGTACGGTAAAATGAAAGTTTATACCGTGTGTTCCTTTTTCATTCCACTTACAAACACAGACACAGGTCACTGTATTGATAGGCTTGCAGACAGGCACACACGCACAAACATGCACGCATACACTAATATACACACACACCCACACAAACACACGCATACACACTCAAACACACTCTTGCACCCTTGCTGCTGGACTATTAACAAAAGTATGTGCAGCAAGATAAAGAATGTTCCTGGTAATGTAGGGAAACTCCCCCGTCCCTCTCTCCACTCCCCGTCCCTCTCTCCACTCCCCGTCCCTCTCTCCACTCCCCATCCCTCTCTCCACTCCCCGTCCCTCTCTCCTCTCTCGCTCTCCCCCGTCCTCTCTCCTCTTCCTTTCCTCTCTGATGAAACTATACGATTTGACAAGAGCCGTAGTTGAAAGCAAAA
>NW_019942614.1:126754-135109 GCF_002910315.2 Salvelinus sp. IW2-2015 | reverse complement strand
ACACCACCTGCCCCCTCCCCTCGCTCCATCCAGAGAGAGAGAGAGAGACAGGAAGAGATGACGACCCTTTTACTTACAATCTTGCTCTTGTCTTGACCCTACTCAGGTAAAAAGTGGTGTATGTTTGATCTATAGCCCTACAGTATCCCAGTAAAGGCTGCATACTACATACACTAACATGAAAGAATATTTATTCTTAAAATCCCAAATAAAATATGTTTTCTCCCTGATACATCCTAATAAGTGGTGAATATTTTGAAGCCCTGCTCTTGCGAGAGGACCCCCTGCTGACTGCAGACATGGAGCCAAGATTACTAGGACATGCCCCCTGCCTGGAGAGATGAAATCACCACAAGACAATTTACATTGAGCCCCCCCCTCCCTTTTGTACACTGCTGCTACTTGCTGTTTATTATCTATGCATAGTCACTTCACCCCCACCTACATGTACAAATTACCTCAACTAACCTGTACCCCCGCACACTGACTCGGTACCGGAGCCCCCTGTATATAGCTTCGTTATTGTTATTCTTATTGTGTTACTTTTCATTATAACTTTTTATTTTAGTCTACTTGGTAAATATTTTCTTAACTCTTCTTGAACTGCACTGTTGGTTAAGGGCTTGTAAGTAAGCATTTTATGGCAAAGTCTACACTTGTTGTATTCGGCGCATGTGACCAATAAAGTTTGATTTGATTTGATATGCATTGAGAGAGGAATACCATCAACATACACTACATGACCAAAAGCATGCTTGTCGAACATCTCATTCCAAAATTATGGGTATTAATATGGAGTTGAACGCGGAACGAGGAACGAGGGAGAGCTCGGTTTGTTGTTTTGGAAATTATTTGTTTTTAAAGTTTATTGTAAAGTTTCTTAATAGCTAGCTAACTTTTTAGTTTGGATCCCGCAACACAGTTGGCATCAGTTGCTAGGACTGCTACTCTCTGTCCAGTGATCCTGCCGACCAAGGCCGGGTCTGAGGAGATATTTGGCGTTGCAGCTAACCTAGCTGCTAGCTAGCTGCCTATCAAGCTAGCGGGGTTTCTTGAGGGCTTGAACACAGCCCACGATGCGGTTAGCCATTGTGGCTGGGACGCGAATTGTCCTGGGTTTGTGGCTGTCTAGATTCCTGCTGTTTGTTGTTTTTAATCTTCCCTGTGACCTGCCCTGTCTGGAACTGTGAGGAGTAACAGTGTAACCTACGTTGCTAGCTACCATGACAAAGACCAAAGCCTGCAGGAGTACCGTTGAGGATGTCTGCCATATCATAGATTCAGAGCTCTCTATCTAATAGAACTCAAAAGGTTTTCTTTCATGGAAGCTTACTCTAATTCAAACATGTCAAATGTGGTGTACTGCAGTGCAGCTCTCTAGGCCCTCTACTATGTTCTATTTTTACCAATGACCTGCCACTGACATTAAACAAAGCACATGTGTCCATGTATGCTTATGATTCAACAATATACCCATCAGCAACCACATCTAATTAATTCACTGAAACCCTTAACAAAGAGTTGCAGTCTTTTTTGGAATGGGTGGCCAGTAATAAACTGGTCCTGAACATCTGACACACACACTTTCCCCACCAGACATGCCACCAGGGGTCTTTTCCCAGTCTCCCAATCCCTAAACAATTCAAGAAACCAAACCTGGTTTCAAAAAATAACACCTCACGGCACAACGCCTCTCCACTATTTGACCTAGATAGTTTGTGTGTATGTATTGATATGTAGGCTATGTGTGCCTTCTGTCATTTTTTATTTATTTATATAGTTCTGTCCTTGAGCTGTACTTGTCTATTAATTTGATGTGTTATGTAATGTTTCATGTTTTGTGTGGACCCTAGGAAGAGTAGGTGCTGCTTTTGCAACAGCTAATGGGGATTCTAATAAAATACCAAAAKGAGTTGTTCCCCTTTGCTGCTATATCAGCCTCCACACTTCTGGGAAGACTTTCCACTAGATGTTGGAACATTGCTGCTGGGACCTGTTTCCATTCAGCCTCAAGAACATTAATGAGGCATTAGTAGGGCACTGATGTTGGGCGATTAGGCCTGGCTCGCAGTCGGCGTTCCAATTCATCCCAAAGGTGTTCTATGTGGTTGAGGTCAGGGCTCTGTGCAAGCCAGTCATGTTCTTCCACGCCGATGTGGACTGACCATTTCTGTATGGACCTCGCTTTGTGCATGGAGGCATTGTCATGCTGAAACAGAAAAGGGCCTTCCCCAAACTGTTGCCACAAAGTTGGAAGCACAGAATCGTCTAGAATGTCATTGTATGCTGTAGAGTTAAGATTTCCCTTCGCTGGAACTAAGGGGCCTAGCCTGAACCATGAAAAACAGCCCCAGACCATTATTCCTCTTCAAACAAACTTTACAGTTGGCACTATGCATTTGGGCAGGTAGCGTACTCCTGGCATCCGCCAATCCCAGATTTGTCCATCAGACAAATCTGCGTTTCCACTGCTCCAAAGTCCAATGGCGGTAAGTTTACACCACTCCAGCCGACACTTGGCATTGCGCACAGTGATATTAYGCTTGTGTGTGGCTGCTCGGCGAACAGTTATTGTGCTGACGTTGCTTCCAGAGGCAGTTTGGACGTCGGTAGTGAGTCTTGCAACCGAGGACAGGCAAATTTTATGCGCTACGCGTTTCAGCACTCGGTAGTCCCGTTCTGTGAGCTTGTGTGGCATACCACTTCGTGGCTGAGCTGTTGTTGCTTCTAGTCGTTTCCACTTCACAGTAAAAGCACTTACAGTTGACCGGGGCAGCTCTAGCAGGGCAGAAATTTGACTAACTAACTTGTTGGAATGGTGGCATCCTATGACGGTGCCATGTTGAAAGTCACTGAGCTCTTCAGTAAGGCAATTATACTGCCAATGTTTGTCTATGGAGATTGTATGGCTGTGTGCTCTATTTTATACACCTGTCAGCAACAGGTGTGGCTGAAATAGCCGAATCCACTCAATTTAAGGGGTGTCTACATACTTTTGTATATGTAGTGTACATAGAGCGTATGCATTCACTTACATTAGTGTATACCCCCACCACAGACTTCTGAGTCTGACTTGAATCACATCTTGGCATCTTCAGAGCGGAATCTTCAGAGTCCAACTAAAATGCCACTATCACTGTTTGTGTCTAAACTAAGAGAATAACATCAGATGAATACTTTAGGTTGTGTGAGAGCATATCTTGACTTAATATCCATTGTTTCTGAACACACACCCTCACACACAAGGCCAAAAGAAAGAATGTAAATTCTCACCACATCAAAAAAATCGAGGTGTGAATGATTTTACTGAAATCGCATTGAATTCTTTGCTTCTTTGCCATGTGTATGGTTCAAACGATGCCCACACCTACGCACATGTGCAGCGTCTATGGTATTATGGTATAGCCTACCGAAGTGTATTGATATTCACCAGGGACAAGAAAAACCCTTGACACATTCTAGCTGTGAATCTGGCTGCCATTTCCCTTCGTTTGTTGCCCCTGTTTCAGGTTTCTTATCAACAATGGAGGTCTGTAAGAGCACACACACACACATACACATACAATCAAAAGGTCATACCCCGTGTTGAGAGTCACAGAACTGGTGGTATTCACTTCACAGAAACCTGATTGGACCAGGCACACCGTTCATCACACGTTTAACCAATCACCTTGTCCAAACGTGTTATGCGGTCTTTAGTTTGACCAGTACAGAGGCCTTCGAGGAGATTGGTGAAATATCTCACAGGTTGTCCCGACCCCCAAAACAAAAATCCCCACCAGAAGCATTGAATGCCTCTCTTTCACATGGCTTGAAAACATTTGGGCCACACCAAACCATTCAGAAATAGGCTTGCACCTCACACCACCCTCACAGAACACCTGCAATACAGAAGGAAGGAGGGTTTGCAGTTGCACCTTATCAGTTGTCTTTTTATGTGCTGCCCTCTGGCTGGCTCCAAATATCTTTGGTGTTATGAAGTATTTGTAACGTGTACGTTTTATGAAGAGTCCCTTGAAGATTAGGGAAATATTTTCGAGGACGAAATACAATATAACATGTATATAGGCTGTCCCCATATTCATCAGCATTCACTTGGATTCTGAATAAAAATTACACAATATATCACATCTGCTATATAAATCTAAATGACTGGACTGTCAAAAGTCTTTAAAGAATGGATTTTTTTGTTTTTATTTGTATGAATCAAACAAATAGTTTTTGGTTAGGGAGTGGGTAGGTAGTGAGGAAATGGAGGGATTGTGTGCCGAGTGTGAAGATGAGGGTGGTAAAGCTTTACTGCCTGCAGTGGTTGTAGCAGCACTTCCTGGTTAATGATGTATGAAAGCTCTTTGATCGCCCAGTGAGCCCAAGGCCCGGATTACTTCCCAACAGAAAGTGGAAAAATGTGTTGTGGCCTGCAAATTACTTGATAATTATCAAAATGGTTTTGTGGAACAGTTATTCAGGAAAACAGTTGACTCAGAATAATGATGTCACTTAAAATGTCTCATATGATCTTTGAGTTATATGACTTTCCAGTTTGGTGTTAGTGTTGTGATACTATGAAGTAAATGTTGTGACAGCCAGCATGAAAAGTTTATTTCCGTACAGTATGAATTACCATGGGCGTGCTATTATCAATTTACCTWTCAATCTCTGAGTTGGTGTGGGTGTCKAAAAAAWMTGTTATCAATAGCATTGCCCTTCAGCTGCCGCCAACTTGCWTCCACCCGTTCAATCTGCTTCTGTTTTAGACCAAACAGAAAARMATTTTTGAATATTTCCATAACCTTGCCATTGAAATATGTGATGCCATGTGTGGTGCTTTAAATTGCCTTCATTAAAGGGCAGGTCCCCCTTCTCTGCTGGCCTATAAAATAAATCTAGCCACAATGACACGCCAATGAGAACCCCCCAAAAATGTTGCCTCACTATAAAGGCTTAGGTCCACTAATCACATATTACCAGACTGCCCTCTGTCTGATTCATATGATCTCATCACCATGGATATCCTATTATTTCAGTGATTCAATATGTACGTTTATAGTCATCACCAGACAAGTTCAATTACGTTATTGTGAAGCGTGTAGAATTCAGGTATGTAGTGTCACCATTAAAGGTAATTGGTTTGTATTTATATAAATGTAATCACAAGACTTGAAATTTATTAATTAGCCTCTCACTTGCCACAGACACATTTGCACTTCATACTGCTATGATATAGGAACTCAAACTGTTGAACTGATAGTTTGATTAGTAAATATGATGTATATACCCTGAGGCAACTCTCTTTCATTTGAACAACACTGCCCACTGCCAAAGCCCAGATGATTTAATAGAAACCATGAAACATGTGCCATTAAAATGGACTCAAAGATCTGGCAATGTTTCAGCTCCATTATTATTAATTAATACATTTTTAATTCTGAAAATGCTTTGCAGATGTTTCACATACTTAGCGTTTTGGGAGACCAACAAAGAGTAGTAGTACCTAGCTGCTGTTCTTTCTTCTGTTGCTCCCACCGAAAAGAATGCTGTCGTTTTCAAAGCCTGTTTCAGTTTATTTTCAGGTGCAAGACTCTGAAATCTGAAATACCCGCGTAGCATCTGTTAACGTGAGATAGAATTTGTATGGATTTGTATAAGCAGCTGGGTATTTTAGCAATGGCATGTACGTGTGCTACCTTAACCCACTTTTTTAGGATGCTGGCCTGGGACCATGGATTTAACTTCTCAGTGTATTACCTATGTTAGTCTTATCCAACAACTACAAGGCTGATCAGAGCCATTGATAGAACTGGAGGTTTGGTCCATCTGTGATATGTAATATGAAATGTGGAGGGGAAAATCTTTCAACCCACTCTCCCCCAACACTGGCTTGTGTGCAGTAAGAGAAAACAGTAGAGAGGGGCTTTATGAATAAAAAAATATTGTCCTGTAAGAATGCTGATTGTCGTTTTCGGTTTCAGAATGTTTTGGTGTGTTGTTCCCTATTGAACATGACCCAGTCCTGCCACAGTGGCACACTGTCTGTTGGTGTTACTGACAGAGTGACGAGCTCCTGTGTCATGGCCCTGCCCTGCAATCTGAAAGTCATCCTGTGTGTTTTAGTAACTCGGGTATGATGATCAGACCTGGGTTCAAATACTATTCAAAATCCCTTCAAATACTTGATCTGTCCTTGGTTGAGCTTGCCTGTTGCAATAGAACCAATACAACAGTTCTAAATGTGCAAACCTCAGCCACTGGGCACTCCAGGTAGGCTACAGTTCAAAACTCTCAAGTATTAGAAAGATTTTCAGTAGTATTTGAACCCAGGTCTTGATGATGATGAGGTCCAGTTGGTCTCTCTGTTCTCCAGTAAATTACAGTACTGTTCGAGAGCAGCTCTCACCACATTAATGCTCAGACAGACACCACAACAGTCCCAACCAGCATGTTTATATACGGCTTATTGTCTTTATAAAGAAAGGCCGGGTGTATAATGGTGCTTTTGAACTTCTTAAACTGCTTTTAACGGAACAAAGTGAGCTGGATATTAAGTACTACATGTGTGGTTTTATGGTTACTTGCCATTACAGTAGTTGGCGTGCTACATTAAGTTCTGCCAGATGCAATATACTCATGACCTCTGTATAGATAGCTGGCTAATGACAGCAATAAACAGTAACCGGTGCTCAACAAATATACTTTTGTTTTGTGGAGATATTGACCTCGTGATTTAAAAATCTATTTGAAAGAGAGGTTTTCTGGTGTGGGGTTTCTGCTCACACACAGGCATGTACGCACATACTTACACACATCAAAGGGTGGTACACTGCTGTTCCTGGTGCTAATAATGGAATGCGTTCAGGATGTGGCCTCACAATGGACTCCACAACAGTCAATTGCTTGGTGACTGTGTGTATGCGTGTCCGATGAAATGACGGGCATGATGAAAATAATGAGGCTGATTGACACATCATGTCTGAAGTGGTCGCAGTAAATGTTGAACTGTTCACATGGTGTGTGTGTGTGTGTCTATGTGTGTGTGTAGATGAGTTTGATTGTTACGTGTCACTGAACAACTCAGCCTTAGTCATCAGGTTCCCAAAACAGAGTGTTTGTGTGTTTGTTACACTGTGCTTGTGTGAGAGGGAGAGAGAGACAGAGGGGGCCTGCTCTCTATGTCTTAGTCCATTCCTGTGCATCGTACCTGTGGATGTGTGAGCATGCCATGTAGAGTAGCGGTGGTAGCTTGTATTTGCGTTGTATCTGTGAGCGTATCATGGTAACAATAACAGCAGCGTTACGTGGCCTGGTAGAGATGGACGTACGTGCGTCTGTTTGGTAATGAGGTCTAATTAACCGGAGTGAAGCAGCTGTCTGGACTTTATAGAACTGGAGGTGGAGAAGGTCTGGACCCTGGTGGAATATGAACGGAAACCCAGACTGGAAGGTGCACCGCGGCTTTACAGGGGGCTAATCCACAGGTCATAAAAAGAGAGAGAGAGAGAGAGAGAGAGAGAGGACGGAAGAGAGAGAAATAATGAAATATCTTTTTCATCCTCCTCTTCTGACTTCCTGTATGAACTCCCCTGGTTTGATCTGCGGCTTCCTGCTACTGCACATTTCCTTCTTTTGTAAAAAAACAAAAATCCTCATAGAGATTAATTTGACCTGAATTGTCACAGCAAAATAATCCTGCAGCAACAGGATTTGAACATTTAGTCCATAACGTTGCTTGATCAGCCAAAAGTAGGCTACATGAAAAGTGCAATACTGTTAATATAACCGTATGTTAATGTGGGCTTTCAGGGAATTTATGTAAATTACGAAGTTAATCTGCATTTCCTGTGGTGCAGTAAAGTTCTGAGCAACAAAAGAGTGATCAAATTAAGATCGGATCTGTAACCACAGAGCTAGGATTTAGGGTTAGGTTTAGGGTTAGAATTAGGGTTAGGGTTGAGCTGGGATGTGGACATGAAGCTAGGGTTAATCCTAACCATAGCCATTACCCCAACCCTTACCATAGCTTCATGTCCACACCCTGGCTCTACCCTAACCCTAGCCATAACCCTAACACTAGTTTCATGTCCACACCCCGACTAAACCCTTGTGCAGAGGAAACCCTGTCAGCATCTGCTTGGCTGTCATCTGAGTGCTGCTGTACCATCTCGTAATGTTTATAAACCGCAAGAAGTGGCGGCTTGACGCAGTCCTTTTGTTCTCCTTCTGCACTGAGATGGCCTCGACAGAATTTGATGGTTGATTGAACATGAAAACAATCAGCCGCATCCTGCAAGGAAGCCGTGAAAGTGTCTGGTTTCCCTTTCCTGGTGCTCCGAGAATTGGACGACAGTACAACCGTCC
>NW_019942614.1:102637-125091 GCF_002910315.2 Salvelinus sp. IW2-2015 | reverse complement strand
CTGACAATAAGACGGATGAGTCGCTGAAACAAGACAATTTCCTGGTGTAATTCCAGGGTGCAGGCGAGGAATGGCACAAGCTAGCTCGTAGGGGGGTCTGTGTGTGTTGTGGGGGGGGGGGTTACACACCAGAGACCTGGATTTATAGTCTCCACCAGGACCCCCCCCCCCCCCCCATTAGCCTCCAGTCCTGTGCAGTTTCTAGGGCTCATCATTAAGGCTTCTTCATGGATATAGTCTGGTGATCCTTCCCTGGGAGAGTGGCTCCATAAACACGAGGCCATATCACTGGGCTTGTCCTGAATAACACGGCTATGAAATTAGCTACCTCTCTGTCTGAAGACCATGGGTGGTTCAGGTTCCGTCATTGGGATGCGTCCCAAATGGCACCCTATTCCCCATAGGGCTCTTGTCAAAAGTAGTGCACTATATAGGGAATAGGGTGTCATTTCGGACTCAACCATTGACTCTTGTTGCATGTGACTAGTTTCTCAGTAAGATTGAAGTTGATTCATGTTTGTGTAGGTAACATGTCGGATCACAATGTTGAAGCTCTGATTAAAAACTGCTCTGGTGTTTTAGTTTCTTTACTGCTACAAAAACACGTTTGGGAAACATACGGTTCTCCTCCATCTCTTTTTCTCGCTGTCTCTCTGTATAATGCTGCTTGTCTGAGCTCAAGACCCAAGAATGTTCTGGGTTGGACAGCAGCATTGGGGCACCCCTTCAGTGATTGGCTGGATTGGGTTTCCAAGTGCAAATTAATTTAATCATGGGTGTCACGCCCTGGCCTTAGTTATCTTTGTTTTCTTTATTATTTTAGTTAGGTCAGGGTGTGACATGGGGGATGTATGTGTTTTGTATTGTCTAGGGGTTGTGTATGTTTATGGGGCAGTGTCTGGTCTAGGTGTATGTATGTCTATGGTTGCCTAGATTGGTTCTCAATTAGAGACAGCTGTCTATCGTTGTCTCTGATTGGGAACCATATTTAGGCAGCCATATTCATTAGGTAGTTCGTGGGTGATTGTCTATATGTAAGTTGCCTGTGTCTGCACTTATTGTAATTATAGCTTCACGTTCGTTTGTTGTTTTTGTATAGTTTGTTTAAGTGTTCTTCGTCTTCGTTATAATAAATAGAAGATGTATTGTTATCCCGCTGCGCCTTGGTCCTCTCTTCCACCATACAACGATCGTGACAATGGGCGGTGCATTGCTTCTTCAGCATGTGTTTCTGCAATCAATACACTCATTAGAAAGCTGTCAAGCCCAGAGTAATGGGAGAAATAAACATTTTTCATGTCCAATCTCCTGTTAGCATTTCAAATATTTCTTCTGTCGAACTCCCATGGCTTGTTGTAAGCAGCTCTGAGAGCTGTAACGTTTCTAGTCACACCAGTGAGTGCTTTTCACACCGTTGGACATGCTTTTCTTCTGTCAGGGGATGAGAAATAGCCCCTTGTGTGTCTGACCTAGCGCACTGATTACGATAGATTCCCGGGAAAATCATTCCATAGCGTTAGGAATGTCCCCCCTGGTTGGGCTTTGTTTAATCAGAGTAAGAGATGAATGACTGTATGTGTGGACCAAACATGGTCTCCTGTCGAGTATGGCCCTGGTTTGATGCTTAGGCCTACTGTACACTCACACCCAAGTGTGTGCCCCAGTTCTGTACTCTCTAGCCATCCTTCTGGCCTGGTGTTTATAGTTCCTGGTGGTTTTTATGTTTGTCTTATCTGTTGAGTTGCGTTGTACCTGTCAAGGTTTAAAAGAGTCACCGACATGCATGAGTTACAGTTTAACACTGTAAATCACCCTCATTTACATTGTGACACATTTTAATTGTTTGACAAGCTAATGAATACATTATCTATCTAAAAAAAATGCTAACAATTCTGTGTGATTTTTTGTTGTAGCATAATAGCCTTGAATTAATCCGCGGATACAAAATCCAACAGGTTTTTAAACTGTATTTACAGTTCTTTATATTGCTCTTGATAACCCGATTGCTTCCATATGCTTTCTCCTATTCTTGTCTATCAGTCGGAGTCTCTGACCCGGGCTGTTCTAGCTTGGCCTCCACTCCACTCTACTCTGGCTCTATCTCGGTCTTGGCCCAGTTTGGGCCCGGGAAGCCAGTCACCTTGATATGGAGCTGAATGTGTTTTTTAGCCTCTGAAGATTTAAACATCGGGCCGAACGGTCCCGGTTCCGACGCCAAATCAGTCACGTTAACACTGAGCAGAGATCCAGACATGTTTTAAGTTAACACACAGAGTTTATTTCATGACGACGGGAGGCTTATTTGATTAAAACGAAAGGTATTTCGGTGCAAGCTCCCAAGGCAAGAGAAACAGAGAGAGAGGGAAATATGTTTGCATTGAAATGTTACAAATAGTGTATGTTTGCATTGAAATTAAACAAATAGTGTATGTTTGCATAGAGCATTAATGAGCGAGGAATAATACACTTCTAAATGAAGTGATAGAGAATAAGGAAATGGGAGCTAAATCAGAAATGGGGATTGATGGGTTGAAGTACAGTACTGAACTCTTATTCACTAAGGCCTAGATGTAATCCCTAGCGTGGAAGATCTGCGCTATATCGCGATTGAAATGGAAAGGCAATCTTCCTGCATTCGCGGTGACTGCATTCACAGTAAACGTTGCATATCACGGCTCAAATCTGAAATTACTTTTACATTTCAATTGCGCTATAATGTGGATCTTGTGCTCCAGATTGAATCAAACCCTAATATTGCTCTATTCTAAACCTGTAGGGGTATTTCATGCCTGAAGAATGTGTGTGTAGTGTGCTGTGGACACTAGCCTTCTGTTGGGCAGTATCAGTTCAGGATGTCTACAGCAATGATCTTCACCCACCCTCATGTATTTGGATTTCCCCTATTACTTAATACCTGTTAATAAACCATTTGTGCCACTCAGCTTGGGTAATACATTATACTCTGACACACGGTTGAGTAACTGTACAGAGTGTCTTCTCCCTCCCTCTCCTCGGGTGAAAAACAAAATATTTGGCYGAGAGCCATTGACAACACTGGTGTCATTATCTCTAYGATGCCTCACCAAGTCAGCTCTCAAACAGGGGAGTTCAGTCAGACAATATTTCACTCTCCTCTTGACCAGGCAAGTATTGGATGGCCAGCCTCTTTAAAAATTTGTCAGATATTTGTCATTCAAAACTCTTATAACTAAATGGTTATTGTGCCTCTCCTGAGGCTACTCTACTGCGGGGTTCAACAACTTCTTATTTTCTTTTCCTTTTAGAAATGGCTAATTTTCCATATGGAGGTCTATCATAGTTCAAATAGATCACAGACCTTGAATTTATGGGTCCTGGTCAAAGGTAGTGCTCTACATAGGGAATATGGTTCCATTTGGGACGTATCCCGTGTCTCTCCGTTCACTGGGAAACAGTATCAGACAACAGAGATCACATGACCAGGGAGTCATCCCGCCCTAATCCCACTGTCAGAGCTAATTGGCCAGTGAGGGATTGATTGATCCCCTATGGCCTCAGACCTAACATGGCCTCCGTTGCTCTGTGTATACACCTCTGTCTCCTGGACCTCAACATGGAGGGGCAACCAGCCAGCCCCTCTTTGATAACACATTCCAAAAATGACATGAATGTAATTTTTTCCAGACCTCTCTTTTCTCTCTATCTTTAAGTATCACATTTTTTTCCATTTATTAAATTTTTCTTACTTTGATATCTATCGACCTCACCTCTCTCATCGTCATGATTGTTTGTGCAGCCGAGGCAGCTCTAGAGGGTGGGGTTTGTTCACCTGTGGGGAGGTAGAGGCAGGCAGGTCTGGAGGAATGATCCAGGTTAACTTATTCATTGTGATTTACAGTAGAAGGCTAAACTGATCCTAGATCAGATGTCCAGTAGAGGGCGATGGTACTGAATCTACAAAGTCACAAACTGACTGATCTCCCTCATGCAGCTTTCTCTCCAACACACAAATCACATCCCTTATCTGTCCTGTAACTGTTTAGGGGATATGCAGCTACATTAGTTTTAGGGGAGAGATGTATCTTATCAAAAGGCAACGTAGATGAAATGGTGCAGCACTGAACCAGTTTCTCATTTCTAATGAGAGCCAGGGGAGATGCGGGAGGAACTGAATGTTTGTAGAATGCCTTCTATGAATTCCATCAGTCATGTTCTGATGATGACCCCCATCGTCAGATTCAGCAGCGCAATAAAGAGACTCATAATATGAGTTCACATCTCTATCTTTGAGCAGCTCATCCATCTGTGTGTTTTCTTTAGTAGAATGAAGTGGATGTACCTCTGTGTGAAATATGGTTGCAGTGGAACAGAGAGGCGAGATACGGTATGTCGCAGGATGGAGAGAGAGACAGGGATAGACAGAGAGGGAGAGAGAAAGTATCAGCTAAGACCCAAGTGCAGACTGTTGAAGTAACAATGTTTATTGCAACAACAGGGGCAGGCAAACCCGACCTGGCCTATCGATCCGGATGGTGAAAGCGATGAGTCGAGATCCATCGGTAGTTTACTTCCTCCGATAATCCGTGCAGGAACGTGTTGAACAGCGCTTCTGGGTTCCTGGCACCCTCCGCTGCTAGCGTGCAGAAATCCACCGAATAGTCTGCCACACTAAGGGAGTCCTGACGAAGCTGGAGTAACTTCTGGGCAGCCTCTCTCCCAGACACCGGAGGCTCGAAAACTTTTCTCACCTCCACCATGAATACCTCCAGACTGAGGCAGACGGCGGATTGTTGCTCCCACACCGCCATGGCCCAGGCGAGTGCCCTCCCAGACATCAGCGAAATAATGTACGCTATTGTCGAGCAGTCTGAGGGGAACGAAGAAGGCTGCAGCTGGAAAACGAGGGAGCACTGGGAGAGAATGGCCCGGCAGGTTCGGGAATCTCCATCGTAGCACTCCGGGGTGACGACGTAGACTGCCTAGTAGGCAACCCACGGAATTGCTCCCGCAAAGCGTCATTGCTAGGTCGTGATGTTCGGCCACGTCCTGGAACCCTTCCATCAGACCACGAAGCAACTCCCCATGTCTACCAAAGAGGGCTCCTTGGGAGGAGATGGTGTTGCGGAGCTGGGCCAAGTCTGCTGGGTCAGTCATGGCCAGTTCGTACTGTCAGGTTTCAGGTAAGACCAAGTGCAGACTGTGTTGAAGTAACAATGTTTATTGCAACAACAGGGGCAGGCAAATGACAGGTCAAGGCAGGCAGGGGTCGAAAATCCAGAGTAGTGGGGCCAAGGTACAGGACGGCAGGCAGGCCCAGGGTCAGGTCAGGCAGAGGTCGGTAATCCAGAGTAGGGGCAAAGGCACAGGACGACAGGCAGGCTCAGAGTCAGGACAGGCAAGGGTCAAAAACAGGAGGGTGAGGAAAAAGAGAGACTGGGGAAAATCAGTGGAGGGGGGTGGAGACAAGCACAAGGACAGGTGAAACAGATCAGGGTGTGACAAAAAGTGTGTAAGAGAGAATTGAGAAGTGACCAGCTGCCTAAGAAGGAGCAGGCTAGGAACACAGGCACAGAGATCGCCAAAGACATCCGTCAAAAAGAGAAAAATCTGCCACCTTCGTTTTTTACTGCTTTCTTTTACCATCCCATCGGGAGGCCTAATATTATTATATTAGTTAAAAATCATAATTCTGCTGTAAGGGGAAGTTTGAGTCACAGAGCAGTGAGCTAACGGAACTTAACCGGTCCTGGTTCTTCCACCTCTGAGGGGACTAAGAGGCATGCCAGTTTGAATCACTGGCATGATGAGGGGAAAATAGGGCAGTAGTTGGCTTCAACAGCTCTTTCTTTCTTTCTTTCTTTCTTTCTTTCTTTCTTTCTTTCTTTCTTTCTTTCTTTCTTTCTTTCTTTCTTTCTTTCTTTCTTTCTTTCTCTTTCTCTCTCTCTCTGTCTCTCTCTCTTTCTCCCCCTCTTTCTCATTCTTTCTCTCTCTCTTTCTCTTACACACAATCCCTGGCTCTTTTCAGGTGTGAGATGGTGACATCATCAGAGAGTGACGGTATGATAGATGTACTCTGAGTATCCTGCCACCCCATCTACCACCTGCCTGCCTGTCCAGTGAATCTCTCTACACCAGGAGGTCATTCAGTACGGAGGAGTCCTAATGGAAAGAACAGAACGTGGCAGTCAGTGGGTGCTTACTATAACTCCTTCACACGTCATATTTCCATATTCCCACTCACATTGAATCAAGTTGGACCGGGTGGGCACCACCACACATAGAGCTCAAACACACCAAGACGAACAGTCAAAAACAGAGAGTGGCCGTCCTATCACCCCTGTACACAATAGCAGACGTAATTTTCTGTTCATTTCCCGACAATTCTACATGTTGAAATGTTCATCAAAACCCAGCAGGCGATTGCTAACACACCGCAGCCACCTGCTGATTTTAGCCATTCGTCTTCGTGATGTTTCTGAGCTCATACGTGTCAGGTCGGGAGACACATCACTCAATTCTCTGGAAATGTACAGTTATGAATATAACTACTGTTCCCTGAAAGATGGAACGAGGTGTGACATACTATGGGGAGTCAACGACCAATCCTATTCACATGAAGCAAACAGAAATCAAGACCAATGGGCCAATGGATGCCGAGCCTGCCGTCGGAAGCATCGCCTTCCTGGCTATAATACCGGGGCTCGCATACATTTCCTCAATTCAGTTCCGCCAAAATATATTATACCTCGTTCCCTCCTTCAGGGAACAGTAGTTATATTCATAACTGTACGTTCCTTTTCAGTCGGTCACTCTGTATAACATACTATGGAGACATACAATCACGTCTCAAGCTGGCTCAGAGGGTACCAAACTAGGAGGCCCTCAGCAGCCCAAACAGACACAGGTTCCACCTTCTCCAAAAAGGAGTTACAGAAGCCACCTTTCCCCCATTTTATTACCCAAGAAGCCTGAAATGTCAGAGCCTCATGAGGCCTGAGCTGTCAGAGCCCCATATAGGAAACCAGAACCTGCTGCAACTTGGTAATGCACACTGACACGCTGCCACTGCAGCCCAAGTCCATAGACCACACAGTTCCAAGAACAATACTTACCTGTTGTGACTTGGGAAAGCGCACACAAAAAAGGATCACACAGAGACCCAAAGATTCTGGAATGCCAGAACTCACACAAGGAGCCACAAGTCCAAAACAACAGGGCACCTGCTGTGACTTGATAATGCACATTCGTGCTCCGCCTCTTCAACCAACCACGGCAGCCCAGGACTCTAACCTACAGGGAAACTGTGGTAACCCGGATAAATGCGCAATCTGCACACTGCCAGACACCAAGGCAGCCCAAGGTTCAATCCCACAGGGNTCTTTCTTTCTTTCTTTCTTTCTTTCTTTCTTTCTTTCTTTCTTTCTTTCTTTCTTTCTTTCTTTCTTTCTTTCTTTCTTTCTTTCTTTCTCTTTCTCTCTCTCTCTGTCTCTCTCTCTTTCTCCCCCTCTTTCTCATTCTTTCTCTCTCTCTTTCTCTTACACACAATCCCTGGCTCTTTTCAGGTGTGAGATGGTGACATCATCAGAGAGTGACGGTATGATAGATGTACTCTGAGTATCCTGCCACCCCARCTACCACCTGCCTGCCTGTCCAGTGAATCTCTCTACACCAGGAGGTCATTCAGTACGGAGGAGTCCTAATGGAAAGAACAGAACGTGGCAGTCAGTGGGTGCTTACTATAACTCCTTCACACGTCATATTTCCATATTCCCACTCACATTGAATCAAGTTGGACCGGGTGGGCACCACCACACATAGAGCTCAAACACACCAAGACGAACAGTCAAAAACAGAGAGTGGCCGTCCTATCACCTCTGTACACAATAGCAGACGTAATCTTCTGTTAATTTCCCGACAATTCTACATGTTCATCAAAACCCAGCAGGCGATTGCTAACACACTGCAGCCGCAGTGATTTTAGCCATTCGTCTTCGTGATGTATCTTAGCTCAGTCAGGTCTGGAGACACGTCACTCAACTCTCTGCAAACATACAATTATGAATATAACTACTGTTCCCTGAAAGATGGAAGGAGGTGTAGCATACTATGGGGAGTCAATGGGGGCGGCAGGGTAGCCTAGTGGTTAGAGCGTTGGACTAGTAACCGAAAGGTTGCAAGTTCAAATCCCCGAGCTGACAAGGTACAAATCTGTCGTTCTGCCCCTGAACAGGCAGTTAACCCACTGTTCCTAGGCCGTCATTGAAAATAAGAATTTGTTCTTAACTGACTTGCCTAGTTAAATAAAGGTAAAAAAAAWAAWAAATAAATAAATAAATAAATAAATGACCAATCGTATTCACATGAAGCAAACTGAAATCATGCCCAACGGGCCAATGGACGCCGAGACTGCCGTCGGAAGCACAGCCTTCCTGGCTATAATACTCGCATACATTTCCTCAATTCTACCTCATTCCCTCCTTCAAGGAGCAGTAGTTACAGTTGAAGTCGGAAGTTTACATACACTTAGGTTGGAGTCATTAAAACTCGTTTTTCAACCACTCCACAAATGTCTTGTTAACAAACTATAGTTTTGGCAAGTCGGTTAGGACATCTACTTTGTGCATGACACAATACATTTTTCCAAAAATTGTTTACAGACAGATTATTTCACTTATAATTCACTGTATCACAATTCCAGTGGGTCAGAAGTTTACATACACTAAGTTGACTGTGCCTTTAAACAACTTGGGAAATTCCAGAAAATTATGTCATGGCTTTAGAAGCTTCTGATAGGCTAATTGACACCATTTGAGTCAATTGGAGGTGTACCTGTGGATGTATTTCAAGGCCTACCTTCAAACCCAGTGCCTCTTTGATTGACATCATGGGAAAATCAAAAGAAATCAGCCAAGACCTCAGAATTTTTTTTTTAGACCCCTACAAGTCTGGTTCATCCTTGGGACCAATTTCCAAATGCCTGAAGGTACCACGTTCATCTATACAAACAGTAGTACACAAGTATAAACACCATGGGACCACGCTCAGGAAGGAGACAGGTTCTTTCTCCTAGAGATGAACGTACCTTGGTGCGAAAAGTGCAAATCAATCCCAGAACAACAGCAAAGGATCTTGTGAAGATGCTGGAGGAAACAGGTACAAAAGTATCTAGATCCACAGTAAAACGAGTCCTATATTGACATAACCTGAAAGGCCACTCAGCAAGGAAGAAGCCACTGCTCCAAACCGCTATAAAAAAGCCAGACTACGGTTTGCCACTGCACATGGGGACAAAGATTGTACTTTTTGGAGAAATGTCCTCTGGTCTGATGAAACAAAAATAGAACTGTTTGGCCATAATAACCATCGTTATGTTTGGAGGAAAAATGTGGAGGCTTGCAAGCCGAAGAACACCATCCCAACCGTGAAGCACGGGGTGGCAGCATCATGTTGTGGGGGTGCTTTGCTGCAGGAGGGACTGGTGCACRTCACAAAATAGATGGCATCATGAGGGAGGAAATTTATATGCATATATTGAAGCAACATCTCAAGACATCAGTCAGGAAGTTGAAGCTTGGTCGCAAATGGGTCTTCCAAATGGACAATGACCCCAAGTATACTTCCAAAGTTGTGGCAAAATGGCTTAAGGACAACAAAGTCAAGGTATTGGAGTGGCCATCACAAAGCCCTGACCTCAATCCCATAGAAAATGTGTGGGAAGAACTGAAAAAGCGTGTGCGCGCCAGCAAGGAGTCTTACAGACCTGACTCAGTTACACCAGCTCTGTCAGGACGAATGGGCCAAGATTCACCCAACTTATTGTGGGAAACTTGTGGAAGGCTACCTGACATTTCACATTCTTAAAATAAAGTGGTGATCCTAACTGATCTAAGACAGGGAWTTTTTACTTGGATTAAATGTCAAGAGTTGTGAAAAACTGAGTTTAAATGTATTTGGCTAAGGTGTATGTAAACTTCCGACTTCAACTGTACATGTATATTCATATCTGTACGTTCCTTTTCAGTTGGTCACTCTGTATAACATACTATGGGGACATACAATACAGTCGCCAGGCGCGAACTCCAAACAGGAAGGGTGTATTGATAGTACGTGGAGATCCCCAATGCGCTTGGGCGATGCCAAGGCCATGAGCAGGGCAGTCTTGTAAGAAAGGACCTTCAGGTACACAGACTCCAGTAGATTAAATGGAGGCTCACAGAGCATCCAGGACCAAAGCCAGGTCCTAGGTTTGTGCCATAGTCTTATAACAACAGACCCTTCTGACGGACCCTCTCCACGGTGGTCTGAATCAGGTCCACCGGAGGAAACGCATAGAGCAGGGTCCAAGGCCACTGATAATCCAAAGCATCCGTCCCAACGAAATGCCCAGATCCCTCATTGAGAAAAAGAGTCAACAATGCGCGATGCGTAAAGCTCTATGTCGTCCCTGCTGAACCGGTCCCATACAGTATCTGGGCAACCACCGAGGGGTGCAGTCTCCACTCCGTAGAGATAGGATCCCCAATGGAAAGTAGATCCGCACCTATGTGGACAGATCCGGGAAGATACATCGCCCTGAGCCTCAGGAAATGCACACTGGTCCTTYTGAGCAAATAACGGTTGATGTACCCCTGTTGATGTACCCCACCGCCGTCCTGTTGACGGACCTTAACACCTCCAACATTGGAAGGAAACACCGCAGCACTAGCAAAACAGTCAGTAGCTCTAGGTAATTGATATGCAATGCCATTTGCACTGTTGACCAAATCACAGCGCTCCCTATCCCAGTAAGAATGCATCTGTCATAATTACCCTGCGGGACACTACCCTGGCCATGAGAACCCCCTGCAACAGCAGTCGCGGGTCCCTCCAAGGAGTCAATGCCCTTAGGCACGACGGGGATACCTTGAGCAACCGATGGCAGTGGCAAGATGCTTCCAGACGTGTAGCAATCACCCAGAGCAGAAACAGATGCATCAACAAAATGTGCAGAGGCACCACAGCTATCATAAAGGCCATCAGACCCAATAGCCGCAGGCACAAGTGAAAAGGCACCGAGTGCCCCAGTTGAAGCCGTGCCAGACAGAGCCGGAATGCAACCCTCCTCTGTTGGGACAAAAACGCATGCTTTATAACTGAGTCTAGAACGACACCCAAAAACTGAATGCGCTGAGCCGGAGTCATATGACTTTTCTTGTGATTCATTATGAACCCCAGAGACTGAATATGGGAAACCAGCGTGGCAGTGTGGAGCTCCACCTGTTCCCTCGCTACGACCAACCAATCATCCAGATAGGCCAATATTCTGATCCCTTGGCACCGCACCGGTGCCAAAGCCACCTCCACCACCATAGAAATGGTGCGGGCAATAGCCCACATCCATGAAATGTAGCCTCAGAAACCTTCTGTGGGGAGGATGTATAGCCACATGAAAATATGCATGAAACAGTCACTGGGACGAACCGAGTGCAATAGCCGGCGAAGTGTGAACATTTTGAACTTGCAAACCTTGAGCTGCTTGTTTTAAACACAAGTCCAGGATGGGACGCAACGTTTCATCTCTCTTGGGAATGAAGAAGTACCGGCTGTTCCAAACACTCTGTACTTCTGACACGGGAACCACCCGAATATCCTGCTTTTGAAGGAAAGAGGAAATATTATCTCTCAAGAGGTGCTAGGACCTCAGGGACCACTGACGTAATGATGCCACGAAAAGGAGGAGGACGCACAGCGAACTGTAAACCATAAATCCCACGTCACCGTCCTCATCACTGATGGGAAAACTGCGCATGCCCACTACTGGACGGAGCATTCTGCCAGTCTCCCATACATTATGTCCTACCCTGAGGACTGGGATAAAAAAAATGTGTCTTTCTTGTTTTCATTTCCACCACTCTTGACAACCGTGTGTCTGAATGTGGAGAAGGAACTGTGTTTATTATACCCAGACCTAGATGATACTGTACTCTCGATACTCCTGAACAAAGAGGAACCTTGGGTAGAAAAACTATGTTATTTTGTGGTACCTCTGTTCTGATACCTGGCACACATTGGGTTCGGGGACTTCAGCAACCAGTAACTTTCCCCCATTGACCAAGCCACTTGAGAGCACTGTTGCCCTTGTTGGCGAAATTGGCTCATCCAAATACATCTGCTTGTGCCTCTCAGGAATCCGGGACAGCGTCAACCAGAGGTGATACATCTACATCTATATGATACATCTGCAGCATGGTGACCACATTCAACGACCAGGCCGGCTCACCATCAGCCTGATACACTTCGTCCAGCTGATACGCTGAGAACCAGCACTGTTTACTCAGAAGTACTGTGCTGGATTAGCCCACTCGATAGCCTCTGGAGCTACATAGCTCGCCATCCATAGGCAGTGTGCTTACGAACCCCACCTCCTCCATACCCTTTACATTCATGAACTCATCATAACCTGGTAGCACCAGCCTGGCTGAATGAGGGGAATCCCAGGTTGCCTTTAGCTCATCTGCAAAATCTTTAAAGCAGGGGTAAGCGGTGCTCCACTGCTGCAGCGACAGAAGGTAAAAACCTTCCCCCAAACCTGGAGGAATTCTGCTGCGGGGGAGAAGACAGTCAATCCACCCCCAGGTGATCTGACGCCCTACGACACAGCTCCATCAAAGGTGCATTAACACGAATGGTTCACTCTCCCCCACCAAATCCAAAGCCGGGGCTTCAGACTCCCACAGACGGATGTCATCTGATTCACACTCTGAAAACCCACCAGAGCCAACCAAGTCATGTCATCCCTGGAATCCAGACTCCGAACACTGCCAGAGAAACCGGCTGGGATGACACCCTTATCAACTCCAGTTCAAACTCGGCAGGTTAGCCTTTTTGAACTTACTCTTACCACTGACCATCTTACTCAAGTAAGGGAGCACTGGCTACACAAGCAGAGCAGAAAGTAGTTCGCTTTTAGCAAACACAAAAACTGATACCAAGACCCAAAACTCACAACATCTAGGGGGACGAGTACTCTCTCCCCACTAACAGAAACCTAAGTTAGAGCTGAATCTCGTAGCCTTCTTGTTCTTAAAAAGTTGTTAATTGCGTGACACGTTCTTCCTTCATGCGAGCAGAAGTGCATGACATTTTACAATCCAGGGTTACGCCAAGCAGTTTAGTCACCTCAACTTGCTCAATTTCCACATTATTAATTACAAAATGTAATAGAGGTTTAGGGTTTAGTGAATGATTTGTCTCAAATACAATGCTTTTAGTTTTTGAAATATTTAGGACTAACCTATTCCTTGCCACCCATTCTGAAACTAACTGCAGCTCTTTGTTAAGTGCTGTAGTGATTTCAATGGCTGTAGTAGCTGACGTGTATAGTGTTGAGTCATCCGCACACAATGGTTTTACTTAGGTCCTGTACCGACTGTTCTATTCTGTATTTTCCTATTTCCCGTAGAGGTTTGTAGAGGTTTAATTTATTTTCTGTTTTTCCTAATTTAATGTAGATTATACGATCTCGTCTCTTGTGAGACTGTTTGGAGAAGTATTTGTATTTGTCTAATTGCATCAGTTGCTGACTCATATGTACTGTAGTTCTATCCCTGTTCTCATTGGTCATGGTTGGGATTTTGAGGAAGTCTTGAGGGAGGTCTTTGGTCATATTTGACTTGCTGAGGCTTTAGGTCTATTAGACAACGGCAAGGAAATAACAGAGATCCCTATGGATGTGTAACTATGCTCGGCTCATAGGGTGTACAGATGAGCCACACCCCACAAAATGACATCCCAACACTTATAATTGACCTAAATAACAACTTCATAGGACGCTTTAAAGTCTTTCTAAAGAATATATAGAATTCATCTCAAGTGACTTGCTGGATAAAGGTTAAGTAAAATAGGATACTTTATTACGTGATTGTCAATCATTCTGAACTCTTAGCACGAAGATCAAAGTTGACCCCTGAGACTTCTCTGAAAGATTTCCCCGTGCAGTGACAGGTAACGGGCTGAGAGGAAAAAAAGAAGACAAAAAAATAAAAATAAATAAAAAATAAAAAATCACACTTAATCTGATTACACCCCCACATCACAGCAGATAGTAGGTTAGTAGATAGTTGTTTGTTTGTTTCCTTAGCAGATCCCCTTATGCAGGGAACTAAGTCCTAGCGTTCATCTGACACATCCAGTATTTACACAGCTGGATATGTGCTGAAGCACTTCAAGGTGAAGTGGCTTAATCCAAAAGGTGCACAGACACACAGTCAGCAGGCAGCACTTTGTCTGCACTTGAAGCGTTTGTAGGCCTACCCTTTGTGGTACTTTTTTAACAATGCCCACCTCTCTGCTCTGCTCAGCTCGGTTTTACTCTCGTCACTGGTTTGTTCCTTTTGGCTGAGAAGAGAGACATGTATACTGATGCGGAACACACACACACACAGCAACACACACACAACACAGAGAGGGAGAGAGAGAAAGTATCTGTGGCTCTTTGTATTATGTTTCACCCCCTCCTCTATACTCTACTCTGCTCCATACAAAAGCCACATGGAGGGTCTGCTTCTAATCTGGCATTTCTGGGGTCTCGATTTGTTTTGCTTGTCCACCCACAATACTCTTCCCGTGCCCAAGACCCACTCAGTGCAGATTCAATTAGATAACTGAATAAAAACGCTGAAGAATTTAAATTGGACATGGTGTTCGGAAGGCAGCTGGCCCACAGCGCGAGCTACAGTACAGTCAAACGGACTGCATAGTGAAGGAGGGAATGACAGAGAGAGGGGGAGAGAAAGGGAAAAAGAGAGAGGGGAGGTAATAGATCTGAGGACTTGCTAATCACAACTAGAGGTCTAAGCTTTCTTGTCCATTTCACAGAGTCAGCAGTATTACAATGGCCTGCTGCCCACCTCCCTGTGTTACAACATACTGTTAGGTCACACACGGGTGTGCTATGCATTAGAAAGAAACGGAACACAATGCTCTGTCTTTCCATAAGCCAAGGAGGATAGAGAGGATGGGTCGTAGCCAGGTAAAGCCTTGTGATGCTTTGCTTGACCACGTCATGTGCTGCTGGTGTAATGGTGTAAGCCAATGCCCTCAATGACCTGGCTTTCGTCTGGAGCTTAGTAAAACGCTCCGGGGCGGATCAGACCCAAATAAACACACCTAGAACAGACCCAGCTATTGGCTCATTCTCTCTCGGATCCTTCCCGCAACACACTGACTCTGTGTGAGATCAGATCATGGTACAACCGTACAACCGTACAAAATACTTCACAGTGGATTTACTTTACTCTACTTAATGCTTTTCATTGAAGAGAACCGTGGGATACGATACCATTTAAAAAATATATATTTAACCTTTATTTAACTAGGAAAGTCAGTTAAGAACAAACTCTTATTTACAATGATGGCCTACCCAGGCCAAATCCTAACGACGCTGGGCTCTATGGGACTCCCAATCACGGCCGGTTGTGAAACAGCCTGGAATCGAAACAAGGTCTGTAGTGACGCCTCTAGCACTGAGATGCAGTGCCTTAGACCGCTGCGCCACTCGGGAGCCCCAATAGCAATGTTTTTTATATAATTACTCGTCACCATGTCTGTAACAGGTTTACTAGTATCAAAGGCCGTCTCTTTCATGATCCAAGCCAGGATTAGGGTTCTGAATGGTTCAGAGGACATTGATTCCTTCAACAAGAAAAAAAAGGCAAAAAAGAGAAAGTGATTTAAATCAGACTGTGGAGGAGTAACAATAACAAGTGTTTATACCCCGGTGACCCTGGGCAGACCCTGGATGATGATGGTAAATTCCTTGGAGGTTGTCCTCTAATAACAGAGCTTGTATTATTACCATGCTCTTCTGAAGGGATATTAGACGGAGCACGATTCAGGTGTCTTTGATTACAACCAGTCCGGTACCAGATAGTCATTAGAGTTATTGGATTGGATTGGAAGGCCTCTCTCTCTCTCTCTCGATCTCTCTCTCACTAAGGTATGTTGTTGTTGTTCTCTCTCTCTTTCTCTCTCTCTGGATCTCTCTCTCACTAAGGGTATGTTGTTGTTGTTCTCTCTCTCTCTTCTGGATCTCTCTCCACTAAGGTATGTTGTTGTTGTTCTCTCTCTCTCTGGATCTCTCTCTCACTAAGGTATTTGTTGTTGTTTTTCTCTCTCTCTCTCGGATCTCTCTCTCACTAAGGTATGTTGTCTCTCTCTCTCTCTCTCTCTCTCTCTGGATCACTCTCTCACTAAGGTATGTTGTTGTTGTTCTCTCTCTCTCTCTGGATCTCTCTCTCACTAAGGTATGTTGTTGTTGTTCTTTCTCTCTCTCTGGATCTCTCTCTCACTAAGGTATGTTGTTGTTGTTCTCTCTCTCTCGATCTCAAATGGCTACACAGACTATGCAAATAGTCTGGGTAGCCATTTGATTAGCTGTTCAGGAGTCTTATAGCTTGGGGGCAGAAGCTGTTTAGAAGCCTCTTGGACCTAGACTTGGCACTCCGGTACCGCTTGCCGTGTGGTAGCAGAGAGAACAGTCTATGACTAGGGTGGCTGGAGTCTTTGACAATTTTTAGGGCCTTCCTCTGACACCGCCTGGCATAGAGGTCCTGGATGGCAGGGAGCTTGGCCCTGGTGATGTACTGGGCCGTACGCACTACCCTCTGTAGTGCCTTGCGGTCGGATGCCGAGCAGTTGCCATACCAGGCGGTGATGCAACCCATCAGGATGCTTTTGATGGTGCAGCTGTAAAACCTTTTGAGGATCTGAGGACARATGCCAAATCTTTTCAGTCTCTTGAGGGGGAATAGGTTTTGTCGTGCCCTCTTCACGACTGTCTTGGTTTGCTTGGACCATGTTAGTTTGTCGGTGATGTGGACACCAAGGAACTTGAAGCTCAACTTGCTCCTCTACAGCCCCGTCGATGAGAATGGGAGCGTGCTCAGTCCTCCTTTTCCTGTAGTCCACAATCATCTCTTTTGTCTTGATCACGCTGAGGGAGAGGTTGTTGTCCTTGCACCACACCACATGATAACAACATCCTAAAGATTGATTCTATACTTAGTTTGACAAGTTTATTCGACCTGTAATATAACTTTTTGAAGTTTTCGTCTGACGTTCGCCTGGACCTGCACGAGCGTTTGGACATGTGTACTAAACGCGCTAACAAAAGTAGCTACTTGGACATAAATGATGGACATTACCGAACAAAACGAACATTTCTTGTGGAAGTGAGTGCATGTATAGATAGAGTGTATAACCCGACAGCTGTATGTTCTTAATGTCGTCGTTCAGCCACGACTCGGTGAAACATAAGATATTACAGTTTTTAATGTCCCGTTGGTAGGATATACATGCTTTCAGTTCGTCCCATTTATTTTCCAGCGATTGAACGTTAGCTAGCAGAACGGAAGGCATCTTCACAAGGCATCCGGATCGCTTTCCGCGAAACCTACGTTTCCTTTTCCAGCGAATCACAGGGAATTGGGCCTGTCAGGTGTCCGTAGTAGATCCCTCGCGTCCGACTCATTGAAGAAGAACTCCTCGTCCAATTTGAGGTGAGTAATCCCAGTTCTGATGTCCAGAAGCTCTTTTCGGTCATAAGAGACGGTAGCAGCAACATTATGTACAAAACAAGTTGCAAACAAAGCGAAAAAACAAACAAAATAACATGGTTGGTTAAGAGCCGATAAGACGGCAGCTCTACCCTCTGGCGCCATCTTCTCTTCTCTCTTCTTCTTTTAGGTTCCATATCCACTGATCAGTCAACGTCCCTTTGTGGTTATCAACATATCACAAACATGTTCATACTGCTTTATTGAATTACCTTGCAAAGCATATTTTGGTGTTTTAGTGGTTTAGTGGGCGGGTGGGTGAAAGGGGAGACACAAACAAACAATGACAAAACACTGAGTGACCCATAGCAACTCTAGAGCATCCTGTTTTTGTTTTCTGTGGTCAGAAGTGGAGATCAATCTAGACTCTATCTCTCTCTCTTCGCCCTCCACGTTCTCTTTCTCTCTCTCTCTTTCCTTTTCTTTCTCTCTCTCTCCTCCACTCTCTTCTTTTCTCTTTTTTCCCTTACAAACGCACACAAACACGAATATGCATGCCACACACACACACAACACACACACACACAACAACACACACACACACACACACACACACACAACACACACCACACACACACCACACCACCACACACACAACACACCACACACACACACACCAACACACACACTTCTTTTCCATTTGTGGCATTTGTGGAAATACCTACACCCAGCCCATCTATCAACCAAACTCTCTGGCCGCGTGCAGGGCCCTCATCAGGTTAACTTCTTATCAGGGCGCTCTGGACTAGCCGTACACACACGCACGTGCACATACACGCACATAAACACACATATGCATGCACGCACACACACACATTCATGTTATTGAATTGACCCTTTTATTTCTACTGCCTCTGCCTCTCCCTGTCCAGATGGCCAGCAGCGCTGCGCTCACAGGTTTGCATTGCCTGCTTCCATATACAGTATAATCGAATTCTACTTCTTTGTGATGTCATCTCCCGTTAGTTAGGATGCGTCCCAAATGGCATATTGTTCCCTATATAGTGCACTACTGTTGACCATAGGGCTCTGGTCAAAAGTAGTGCACTATAAAGGGAATAGGTTGCCATTTGGGATGCCCACAGATCCACTGGAGGTGTGTAGGGCTCCCCAGTGAGGGCACCAACTATAATACTGTGAATGGAATAATGCTGTTATTTAGAATATTCTAGGGAATACACTGACTCACATCCCACATGGTTGGTGTCCATGTAGGCAATAACTAAGGATTTAGTGTAGTGGTTTTTCAGTGTCTAACACGGAGAGAGGGGCAACGGGAATCAATACTGAACAATTACAGTAGAGTTCTCACTTGTGTCACATACCCTTCCCCTATACTATCTGTGAGATCCACAGAAGACAGTTGTTGAGCATGTAGCACTGTCCTTTATGTTTATCTTACCAGATTCCAGACTTTGTCTCAGAGGGCAGCAGCCAAACATATGTGTGCTGGCAAAGAGCGACAGGTCAGTAGCAGATTGGTGAAATGCACGGAAACACGCACACACAGACTCACACACACACACACACACACTCAGACGCACGTGCCCACACACAAATGCAGGCACACATGCGCACACCAACGCATGCACACATATGCACGCACACACACACATGCAGATATATACACAAACACACACAGAGACACACACGCACACATACACACGCAGCTGACCTGTAATACACCTCAGCAGCTGCGGTGGCACTTACAGCAGTGGGTCATTATAATATACAGGGTCAGTTATTGGCAATCGTCATGTTCATGGATGCCTGCCTTCAGACTAACTGCTTCTTGAACACAAACACCCAGCACTCACKCATAAAAAGCTTGGAAAACAAAGGACTGTAAAAATAAAAATAAAAACAGAATTCAAATGTAAAATCTCATGCTGTATCCTGTGACATTGAAATGAGTTTAGTACAGAGTAAACCCAAACCCTAAGTTATCACATTTTTCCAGGACACACATGAAATTGTTTTAGACGGTGCTGTTGTTCCAGTTGGCAGCTGGTAGCTGGAGTTGAATATGTTATTAGATGGACCTCTCATGTTTTCCTCTTCAACTGATACTTTACTTTATGAACCTTGTATATTTACCTTGGAACCGTTTTCCTCTATTTGTGATGACAGAAAACACCTGTTGTGCGTCCARTTGGCTAAACCTGTTCCAAAACGAAGATTCTCCTTGGTACGATCTTGTTATAAAGTCAAAAACATTATGAAAGTGAGATCGTAAAGTGACGTTTTAAAACCTCCCACTATCTGTCTCTCCCTAACTGTAAATGAGTGTGGTGAGATTTGTAACACATGCTATGAATACAATCACATACTCAGACTGCAAACTAAAACTGTGTTTTAGTGACACAAAGAAAATAATAACTAGAAAGGTACAACACTAACCCTGATCAGACAATAACTANAATAACTAGAAAGGTACAACACTAACCCTGATCAGACAATAACTAAAAAGGTACAACATTAACCCTGGACATGACCAGACAATAACTAGTAAGGTACAACACTAACCCTGACCAGACAATAACTAGTAAGGTACAACCCTAACCCTGGACATGACCAGACAATAACTAGAAAGGTACAACACCACATAACCTGATCAGACAATAACTAGGAAGGTACAACCCTAACCCTGGACATGACCAGTGTAAGGGTCTATGTGTAGCTGGTGCAGAGGAGTCAGGCGCAGGACAGCAGAGATGAGTAAATAAAGGTAATTTCTCAAAGTCATAAAAATACAAGAAAAATCCAAGCCCACAATACGGACCACAAATACAACAAACAATCACTCACAACCAAACATGGGGAACAGAGGGTTAAATACTAAACAGGTAATAAGGGGTGAAGACCAGGTGTGTAAGACATAGACAAAACAAATGGAAAATGAAAAGTGGATCGGCGGTGGCTAGAAGGCCGGTGACGTCGACCGCCGCCCGAACAAGGAGAGGAACGACTTCGGCGGAAGTCGTGACAACAGACAATAACTAGTAAGGTACAACCCTAACCTGGACATGACCAGACAATAATAGAAAGGTACAACCCTAACCTGATCAGACAATAACTAGTAAGGTACACACTAACCCTGGACATGACAGACAATAATAGAAAGGTACAACCCTAACCTGATCAGACATACTGAAGGTACATACCTGGAATGACAGACAATAACTAAAGGTACAACCTAACCCTGATCAAGACAATATAGAAAGGTACAACACTAACCCTGGAATGACAGACAATAACTAGAAAGGTACAACCTAACCTGATCAGACAATACTAGTAAGGTACAACCCTAAACCTGACAGCAATAACTAGAAAGGTACAACCTACCCTGATCAGACAATAACTAGAAGGTACAACACTAACCCTGGACATGACAGACAATAACTAGAAAGGTACAACCCTAACCTGACAGAAATAATAGAAAGGTACAACCCTAACCTGATCAGACAATAACTAGAAAGTACAACACTAACCCTGGACATGACCAGACAATAACTAGAAAGGTACAACCCTAACCCTGATCAGACAATAACTAGTAAGGTACAACACTAACCCTGGCAAGCACCAGACAATAACTAGTAAGGTACAACCTAACCCTGATCAGACAATAACTAGAAAGGTAACACTAACCCTGGACATGACCAGACAATAACTAGAAAGGTACAACCCTAACCCTGATCAGACCATAACTAGTAAGGTACAACACTAACCCTGGACATGACCAGACAATACTAGTAAGGTACAACACTAACCCTGGACATGCCAGACAATACTAGTAAGGTACAACCCTAACCCTGGACATGACCAGACAATAACTAGTAAGGTACAACACTAACCTGGACATGACGAGCCAATAACTAGAAAGGTAAACCCTCCCCCTGGACATGACCAGACAATAACTAGAAAGGTACAACCCTAACCCGGACATGACCAGACTAACTAGTAAGGTACAACCACTTAACCCTGGCACATGACCAGACAATAACTAGAAAGGTACAACCCTCCCTGGACATGACCAGACAATCCTAGAAAGGTACAACCCTACCCTGGACATGAACCAGACAATAACTAGAGAAGGTATACCACCCAGACAATAACTAGAAAGGTACAACCTCACCTGGACATGACCAGACAATAATAGACAAGTACAACCCCAGACAATAACTAGTAACGAGTACAACACTAACCCTGACATGACCAGACAATAACTAGTAAGGTACAACACTAACCCTGGACATGACCAGACAATAACTAGTAAGGCTACAAACCCTTAACCCTGGACATGACCAGACAAAACTAGAAAGGTACAACCCTCACCCTGGAATGACCAGACATAATAGAAGGTACAACCCTCACCCTGGATGACCAGACAATACAGTAAGGACAACCTAACCCTGGACATGACCAGACAATAACTAGAAAGGTACAACCCTAACCCTGATCAGACAATAACTAGTAAGGTACAACCCTAACCCTGGACATGACCAGACAATAACTAGAAAGGTACAACACCTAACCCTGGACATGACCAGACAATAACTAGTAAGGTACAACACTAACCCTGGACATGACCAGACAATAACTAGTAAGGTACAAACCCTAACCCTGGACATGACCAGACAATAACTAGTAAGGTACAACCCTAACCCTGGACATGACCAGACAATAACTAGAAAGGTACAACACTAACACCTGACATTGACCAGACAATAACTAGTAAAAGGTACAACACTAACCCTGGACATGACCAGACAATAACTAGTAAGGTTACAACCCTAACCCTGGACATGATCAGACAATAACTAGTAAGTGTACAACCCTCACCCTGACATGACCAGACAATAACTAGAAAGGTATCAACCC
>NW_019942614.1:92481-98759 GCF_002910315.2 Salvelinus sp. IW2-2015 | reverse complement strand
GCAGGCCGGTGACGTCGACCCCGCCCCGAGACAAGGAGAGGAACGACTTCGGCGGAAAGTCGTGACAACCAGACAATAACTAGTAAGGTACAACCCTAACCCTGGACATGACCAGACAATAACTAGAAAGGTACAACCTAACCCTGATCAGACAATAACTAGTAAGGTACAACCTAACCCTGGACATGACCAGACAATAACTAGAAAGGTACAACCCTAAACCCTGATCAGACAATAACTAAAGGTCAACACTAAACCTGGACATGACCAGACAATAACTGAAGGTACAACCTAACCCTGATCAGACATATCTAGAAAGGTACAAACTAACCCTGACATGACCAGACAATAACTAGAAAGGTACAACCCTAACCCTGATCAGACATAACTAGTAAGGTACAACACCTAACCTGCTCAGACAATAACTAGAAGTACAACCCTAACCCTGATCAGACAATAACTAGAAAGGTACACCACACTAACCCTGACATGACCAGACAATAACTAGAAAGGTACAACCCTAACCCTGACCAGAAGCAATAACTAGAAAGGTACAACCTAACCCTGATCAGACAATAACTAAGAAAGGTACAACACTAACCCTGGACATGACCAGACATAACTAGAAAGGTACACACCTAACCCTGATCAGACAATAACTAGTAAGGTACAACCTAACCCTGGACATGACCAGACAATAACTAGAGGGTACAACCTAACCCTGATCAGACAATAACTAGAAAGGTCAACACTAACCCTGGACATGACCAGACTAATAACTAGAAAGGTAGCACCCTAACCATGATCAGACATATACTAGTAAGGTACAACACTAACTTCCTGGACATGACCAGACAATAACTAGTAAGGTACAACACTAACCCTGGACATGACCAGACAATAACTAGTAAGGTACAACCCTAACCCTGGACATGATCAGACAATAACTAGTAAGGTACAACCCTCACCCTGGACATGACCAGACAATAACTAGAAAGGTACAACCCTCACCCTGGACATGACCAGACAATAACTAGAAAGGTACAACCCTCACCCTGGACATGACCAGACAATAACTAGAAAAGTACAACCCTCACCCTGGACATGACCAGACAGACTTCCACCAACCTGGAGCACATATTTACACACACTCAGGTCCAGGTACCATTTATTTAAGACTGGATTAGTTCACTGTGAAGCCCATGCAACCCAGGCAGCAGGTTTGTGTTTGAGCAGATGGAGGAGACTTGGCTGTGGCTCCCAGGGGATGAAATCTACTCTGCCACGGAGCCTGCTACATGTTTATCTTTGAGCTTTATTGGATGTTGATGTTGGCCAGGCAAGAGGACCTTTTGTTTAAAGGCTATTTTTAAGGGAAGAACAGAGAGGTTGGCTCTATCTGGGATTTCTTTAACAGCAAACCGAACCTTAGCTAGCCTCGTGCCTAGTAGAGTCCTGAGGAAAGGTAGAACCAGCYGCGACCATGAATTGACCGACCGACACTCCAGAGGTCTGGATATGTAGAGAGTTCTCAAGGGTTCTAGAGAGTTCTGGTATGTTCTCATAGTTCTCCCACTTCATTAACATGCCGCAGAACACAGACAGAACACATAACTCTGACTAAGGTTCCCAGATATGATTAATGAGTAGAAGCAATAGAACCATGGAGCTTTAGAACTAGTTTTAGAATCTTAAAAGCTCTAGAACTACAGTATGCCAAAAGAACAACACACTAAATAGTTGTTGATGATATCATACAGAACTTGGTCAAATACATATTTCAAATGTTTGAAATAGTTTAGGTGACCTTGATTTACAGAGTGAGTCACAATGAAGCCAATGGAATAATTCTAAAAGTATGACGTCTGTATGCTAAATCAAGTCCATATCAAGTATTTCAAATATTTGAAATAAGGATTTGACAAAGGGCTGGAGTGTCAGGTGAAATGCTAAAGATTCTCCTGTACGAGAGAGGTCAATTGAGGTCACAGTCAGGGCCATCTCACTCTCAGATGACACTGTAAGAGTGAATCTGTGTATCTGGCAGTAACATTTGAACATTAATCTGCCTGATGAAGACGCATACAGTAATGAAGCCTGGCCACCATGTTTAACACAACAATAGAACAATATGTACAGTAACTGTACTGTATAGCCACCAAGGCTTCAGATAGTATCACAGTTAGGTGTGTGTGAATGTGTACTGACCTTGTCATAAACCCCTTGTTGGTTACCATAGAAAAAAAGTCATATTWAAAAAWAAAAAAAWGTCAAAATATTTTTMGGGGGTGGGGGCTTTTTCAGCATACAAGGCCTAGACGCATGACATCATTGGCAGAGATCCCATGCAGTGCCGTGTGGGTAAAGCACGGGAGGAGGAGAAAGGCAAGCACCTGAGCGCTGTTTAAAGATGACTCATGGCTAAACAAACTGAGGGTCCAATGGCCCCTGACTGGGTCTGGCAGTTATACGCCTCTTCCTCCAGGCTCCAACTATGTGGCGTAAAACAGCAGCGACGCGGAGAGAGATGTGAAGAGAGACTAGAGAAGAGACGGCAGCTCCCCTGCCCTGAGACAGGCAGGCAGATGAACAGGCAAGAAGGCGGATGGACATGCAGGCAAATAGGACAGACAGACAATGCGGTCACTACCTCACTGACAGAGGATAATGACAAGATGGCGCCGACAGACACAGTCACCCTATTTCTAGCTCTTTACCAACTTTGCAGAATTACATTTTTTTGTTTTTTAAATTCTTAGATTATTTGCTCAGAACGTTTCTTGTATTATAACCCAGAGCCGAAAATAACTTTTTGACATTAGATCGGCGGTCACTCACCAGAAATTTCAAGCAGAAATTTTACTTCACTGACCTGGATCCTTTGTTTGAACTTCCGAGGGAGCTCTATTCATCCCGGGGCTGCACCAAAATGCCAACACCGGAGAAGAGGAAGAAGAAGTGAGGCCCTAGTCGGCATGTATACCATCCACCGCTTCCGAGTATATTAGTCACTAAAGTGCAGTCCCTGGACAATATAGTAGTTGAGCTGTAACATACTCTGTTTTACGCAATCATGGCTCTGTCCGGATATATTGTCCCCGTCCATTCAGCCAACAAGGTTATCCGTCTATTGCGCGGGCAGAGGGGCAGAGGGGCAGAGGGGTTTGTTTCATGATTAACAACTCAAGGTGTGATTGTGGTAACATACAGGAACTCAAGTCGTTTTATTCTCCCGATATGGAATACCTCACCATCAAATGCCGACCGCATTACCCCCCCAAGCCGACACCGCGATGGCTCTCAAGAAACTACATTGGACTATGTGCAAACTGGAAACCGCATATCCTGAGGTTGCATTTATTGTAGCTAGGGACTTTAGTAAAGGAAATCTGAGGAAAAAGCTYCCAAAATTCCATGAACACATCTCCTGTGCTACAAGCGCATCACAAATTCTTGATCATTGTTACTCTCCCTTCTGGAACGGCTACAAGGCCCTCCCCTGCCCTCCCTTTGGCAAATCAGATCACACCTCCATTCTGCTCCTCCCCACCTATAAGCAGAAACTTAAACAGGAAGCATTAGTGGTAATATTGGTCTAAACAATTACTTCAAGATTTTATGATCACGCGGACTGGGAAATGTTCCTGGTCGCCTCTGAGAATAGTATCGACGTATACACTGACTCGGTGACTGGGTTCATCAGGAAGTACATAGAGGATGTTGTTCCCACTGTGACGATTAGAACTTATCCAAATCAAAAACTGTGGATAGATGACAGCATTCGCGCAAAACTGAAAGAGCGAACCACCACACGGGGCGGCAGGTAGCCTAGTGGTTAGAGTGTTGTGCTAGTAACCGAAAGGTTGCTAGATCGAATCCCCGAGCTGACAAGGTAAAAATCTGTCATTCTGCCCCTGAACAAGGCAGTTAACCCACTGTCCCTAGGCCGTCATTGTAAATAAGAATTTGTTCTTAACTGACTTGCCTGGTTAAATAAAGGTTAAATAAAAAATAAAAGGTGACTGGGAACATGAATGTGTACAAACAGACCAGCTATTACCTCCGTAAGGCAATCAGAGGTAAAACGGCAGTACAAGGACAAAGTGGAGTCGCAATTCAACGGCTCAGACATGAGACGTTGTAACGGCAGCCTTCCCTCTCTTCACGAGAAGAGAGGGTGTAACAGGGATCGGACCAACACGCAGCGTAGCCAGTGCTCAACATGTTTAATTACAAAACTGTGAACACTTACAAATAACAAAATAATAAATGTGGCAAACCGATACAGTCCTAGCTGGTGCAGAGAAACACAAAGACAGGAAACAACCACCAACAAAATCCCAACACAAAACAAGCCACCTATATATGATTCCCAATCAGAGACAACACAAAACAACGAATGCAGCTCCGACTGAATGGCAGCTCCGGACTGAGTGGCAGCTCCGGACTGAGTGGCAGCTCCGGACTGGATGGCGGCTCATGACTGGCGCGGCGGCTCATGACTGGCGGGCGGCTCATGACTGGCGGGCGGCTCTGGCAGCTCCTGACTGACTGCGCTCTGGCAGCTCCTGACTGGCTGGCGGCTCTGGCAGCTCCTGACTGGCTGGCGGCTCTGGCAGCTCCTGACTGGCTGGCGGCTCTGCAGCTCCTTACTGGCTGGCGGCTCTGGCAGCTCCTGACTGGCTGGCGGCTCTGGCAGCTCCTGACTGGCTGGCGGCTCTGGAGCTCCTGACTGGCTGGCTGCTCTGGCGGCTCCTGACTGACGGACGGCTCTGGCGGCTCCTGACTGACGGACGGCTCCTAATGGCTCGGACAGACGGGCGGCTCTGACGGCTCGGGACAGACGGGCGGCTCAGACGGCGCTGGGCAGACGGATGGCTCAGATGGCGCTGGGCAGACGGATGGCTCAGATGGCGCTGGGCAGGCAGTCGATCAGATGGCGCTGGGCAGGCAGGCAGCTCAGACGGCGCTGGGCAGGCAGGCAGCTCAGACGGCGCTGGGCAGGCAGGCAGCTCAGACGGCGCTGGGCAGGCAGGCAGCTCAGACGGCGCTGGCAGGCAGGCAGCTCAGACGACGCTGGTAGGCAGGCAGCTCAGACGACGCTGGGCAGGCAGGCAGCTCAGACCTGCTGAGGCGCACAGTAGGCCTGGTGCGTGTTGCCGGAACTGGTGGTACCGGTTGTAGAACACGCACCTCAAGGCTAGTGCGGCGAGGGAGCAGGAACAGGGCACACTGGACTCTCGAGGCGCACTATACACCTGGTGCGTGGTACCGGCACGGTGGTTACCGGGCTGAGGCACGCACCTCAGGGCGAGTGCGGGGAGAGGAACAGTGCGTACAGGGCCTGGATACGCACAGTAAGCTTGGTGCGTGGTGCCGGAACTGGTGGTACCGGGCTGGAGACACGCACCACAGGGAGAGTGCGTGGAGGAGAACAGAGTTCTGGAGACGCACAGGAAGCCTGGTGCGTGGTGTAGGCACTGGTGTACTGGCTGGGCGAGGAGGTGGCGCCGGAATTACCGGACCGTGAAGGCTTACAGAGCTCTTAAGCACCGAGCCTGCCCAACCTTACCTGGTTAATGCTCCCCGTAGCCAGGCCAGTGCGGCGAGGTGGAATAGCCCGCACTGGGCTGTGCTGGCGAACCGGGGACACCATGCGTAAGGCTGATGCCATGTACACCGGCCCGAGGAGACGTACTGGAGACCAGATATGTTGAGCCGGCTTCATGGCACCTGGCTCGATGCCCACTCTAGCCGGCCGATACGTGGGCTGGAATGTACCGCACCGGGCTAAGCACACTACAGAGAGACCCGTGCGCTTTTCCGCACAACACGGTGTCTGCCCGTACTCTCGCTTTCCACGGTAAGCCCGGGAAGTTGGCGCAGGTCTCCTACCTGACTTCGCCACACTCCCCTTTTAGCCCCTCCCCCCAAGACATTTTTGGGGGTTCTTCTCGGGCTTCCAGCCACGCTTCCGTGCTGCCTCCTCATACCACCGCTCCTCGGCTTTAGCTGCCTCCAGCTCTTCAACGAGAGCGGCGATATTCTCCAACCTTAGCCCTGGTCCTTTTCCCTCCAGAATTTCCTCCCATGTCCAGGAGTCCTGTGTAATGGGCCGCTGCTGCTGCTGCTGCCCGTAGCCATGCTGCTTGGTCCGAGATTGGTGGTTGGTTCAGTAACGGCAGCCTTCCCTCTCTTCACGAGAAGAGAGGGTGTAACAGGGATCAGACCAACACGCAGCGTAGCCAGTGCTCAACAGTTTAATTACAAAACTGTGA
>NW_019942614.1:43977-92456 GCF_002910315.2 Salvelinus sp. IW2-2015 | reverse complement strand
CCTGCCTCTGATTGAGAACCATATTAGGCCAAACATAGAAACAGACAAACTAGACACACAACATAGAATGCCCACCCAGCTCACGTCCTGACCAACACTAAAACAAGCAAAACACACAAGAACTACGGTCAGAACGTGACAGTACCCCCCTCCTGAGGTGCGGACTCCGAACGCACCCCCTAAAACTCTAGGGGAGGGCCTGGGTGGGCATCTGTCCGCGGTGGCGGCTCCAGCGCTGGACGAGGACACCACTCCACCATTGTCTTTGTCCCCCTCCTTAGCGTCCTTTGAGTGGCGACCCTCGCCGCCGACCTGGCCTAGGAACCCTCACAAGGGCCCCATCAGACTGAGGAGACAGCTCCGGACCGAGAAGTAGCTTAGACAGAGAGGTAGCTTAGGACAGAGAGGTAGCTCAGGACAGAGAGGTAGCTCAGGACAGAGAGGTAGCTCAGGACAGAGAGGTAGCTCCGGACGAATGCAGCTCCGGACTGAATGGCAGCTCCGGACTGAGTGGCAGCTCCGGACTGAGTGGCAGCTCCGGACTGGATGGCGGCTCATGACTGGGCGGGCGGTCATGACTGGCGGCGGCTCATGACTGGCGGCGGCTCTGGCAGCTCCTGACTGACTGGCGGCTCTGGCAGCTCCTGACTGGCTGGCGGCTCTGGCAGCTCCTGACTGGCTGGCGGCTCTGCAGCTCCTGACTGGCTGGCGGCTCTGGCAGCTCCTTACTGGCTGGCGGCTCTGGCAGCTCCTGACTGGCTGGCGGCTCTGGCAGCTCCTGACTGGCTGGCGGCTCTGGCAGCTCCTGACTGGCTGGCTGCTCTGGCGGCTCCTGACTGACGGACGGCTCTGGCGGCTCCTGACTGACGGACGGCTCTAATGGCTCGGACAGCGACGGCGGCTCTGACGGTCGGACAGACGGGCGGCTCAGACGGCGCTGGGCAGACGGATGGCTCAGATGGCGCTGGGCAGACGGATGGCTCAGATGGCGCTGGGCAGGCAGTCGGATCAGATGGCGCTGGGCAGGCAGGCAGCTCAGACGGCGCTGGGCAGGCAGGCAGCTCAGACGGCGCTGGGCAGGCAGGCACTCAGACGGCGCTGGGCAGGCAGGCAGCTCAGACGGCGCTGGCAGGCAGGCAGCTCAGACGACGCTGGGTAGGCAGGCAGCTCAGACGACGCTGGGCAGGCAGGCAGCTCAGACCTGCTGAGGCGCACAGTAGGCCTGGTGCGTGTTGCCGAACTGGTGGTACCGGTTTGTAGACACGCACCTCAAGGCTAGACACTTACAAATAACAAAATAATAAATGTGGCAAACCGATACAGTCCTAGCTGGTGCAGAGAAACACAAAGACAGGAAACAACCACCCACAAAATCCCAACACAAAACAAGCCACCTATATATGATTCCCAATCAGAGACAACACAAAACACCTGCCTCTGATTGAGAACCATATTAGGCCAAACATAGAAACAGACAAACTAGACACACAACATAGAATGCCCACCCAGCTCACGTTCTGACCAACACTAAAACAAGCAAAACACACAAGAACTATGGTCAGAACGTGACAGACGTATGTGGCAGGGACTCCAGATAGTCACAGATTATAAGGGGAAAGCTAGCCAAGTCGCGGATACTGATGCTTCGCTTCTAGATAAACTAAAAACATTATTTAACCTGCTTCGAGGAAAACAACATTGAGCCGCCGATGCGGTTCCGCCGACGGACATATTCAATCTCTGCATATCCCAGTCTGTTGTCCTCACTTGCTTCAAGATGTCCACCATGGTTCCTGTACCCAAGAAAGTGAAGGTAACTGAACTAAATTACTATCGCTCCATAGCACTCACTTCTCATGAAGTGTTTTGAGAGGCTATTTCAGGACCATATCACCTCCATCTTACACCCTAGACCCACTACAGTTCATATACCGCCTGAACAGATCCACAGATGATGAAATCACCACTGCACTGCACACTGCCCTATCCCACCTGAACAAGAGAAATACCATGTAAGAATGCTGTTCATTGACTACAGCTCAGCATTCAACACCACAGTGCCCTCCAAGCTCATCACTAAGCTCAGGGTCCTGGGTCTGAACCCTTCTCTGTGCAACTGGGTCCTTGACTTCCTGATGGGCCGACCCCAAGTGGTGAAGGTAGGCAACAACACCTCCGCCATGCTGATCTTCGACACGGGGGCGCCACAGTGGTGCATGCTCAACCCAATCCTGTACTCCTTGTTCACCCATAACTGCGTGGCTACGCACGTCTACAACTCAATCATCAAGTTTGCTGACGACACAACAGTGGTAGGCCTGATTACCAACAATGACAAGATAGCCTACAGGGAGGAGGTGAGAGCCCTGGCGTAGTGTGCCAGGAAAATAACCTCTCCCTCAATGTCAATAAAACTAAGGAGCTGATCGTGGGCTACAGGTGACAGCAGAGTGCACGCCCCCATCCACATCGACAGGGCCGCAGTGGAGAGAGTCAAAAGCTTCACGTTCCTCAGCGTGCACATCACTGACGACCTAAAATTGTCCCTTCACACAGACTGAGGCTGAATAAATTTGGCTTGGTCCCTAAGACCCTCATGAACTTCTACAGATGCACCATTGAGAGCATCCTGTTGGGCTGTATCACCGCCTGGTATGGCAATTGCACTGTCCGCAATAGCAGGGCTCTCCAGAGGGTGGTGCGATCAACCCAACGCATAATCGGGGGCATGCTGTCTGCCCTCTGGGGGGGGGGGGGTGGGGCGGGAACATTTAAGGGGGGGAAACTATTTAATACATTTTTAGAATATGGCTGTAACATAACAAAATGTGGGAAAAGTGAAGGGGTCTGAATACATTCTGAATGCATCTCTCTGAAGAGCATCATAATTACAGTGTTCAGTGTGTCTCGGCCATGGGGCTGCTGTGAGTAACAAACCACAGCCCCTTTCTCGCCTGCATGGTAATTTGTATTTATCATTAATTTCATGCTAGCCATACACATTTCACAGAGTGCTTGTGGTTTCATGCCCAGCTTGGTAAGAAAGAGACACCTGCCCAACATCTGCTGGGAGCATGGCTGGGATGACATGAAATGTCTATCAGGGCGAGGAGTACTGAGGGTGTGTGTTTAGGTAGGTGGTTTCTGGTCTAGTTGCTGGTCCAGCCAAGGTTGTGGGTTCACGGGTTCAAACTAGTACAACGTACACGTTTTGTATAAAAGCCTTTGCTAAGTGGCATGTATTACATGTACTTTACTGCTTAACGACAAGGATGTCCTCGGTCTGTCTCTGCTTCTCTTGTCCTCCTCAGTCGGAGACTTCTCTGTGAGTCTGAAGCCCAGTGTGCCCAGGCTCCCCAGGGTTCTGAACTCTGGAGAGAGAAAAGTGTGTGCATGCAAACACATGCCTGCGTGTGTGTGTGTGCGTGTGTGTGTGTGTTTCTCTCTCTCTCTCTCTCTCTCTCTCTCTCTCTCTCTCGCTCTCTCGCTCTCTCTCTCGGCTGGGACAGAACATGTTTGGCCATAGAGCCAGGGGTTGAGTTGTCTGCCAAACAAAACACAAAGGTGTATCTGCTTTCACCAAAAAACTGGCAGCACTTTGGTGTCGGTTGGGTTTAGTTTGCACTAAAACATTCTCTGTTTTCATATGGTGAAAAACAATGGACGGAGATGGACAGTTATGGGCTCTGTTCTGTTCTGTTCTAGACTAGGTTTCAAATGCACCCTGTTCTCTGTAGTGCACTACTTTTGACCAGGGCTCATAATTCGTGCACTATATAGGTTGCCATTTGGGATGGAACCTAGAAAGTACTTTACACAAAATGAGTGCCATGAAATTAGTGCCCTTTGACATTGTAAGTAGAAATTGTGCACCAATATTGAATTTTAACAGCCTGTTATATTAAATGGAAGTGCCCTTTAACTTCTTCTTAATAGGGGGCGCCATTTCCACTTTGGGAAAAAATAGTGCCCAAATTAAACGGCCTCGTACTCTGTTCTAGATCATATGATATGCATATTATTATTACTATTGGATATAAAACACTCTGAAGTTTCTAAAACTGTTTGAATTATGTCTGTGAGTAAAACAGAACTCATTTGGCAGGCAAACTTCCAAACAGGAAGTGAAAATTCTGAAATGGGTCTCTGTGAAAGGCTTTGCCTATTCAATTGCCTTGTATTTATGGATATGTATGCACTTCATACAACTTCCACTAGATGTCAACAGGCAGTAGAACGTTGAATGAGGTGTCTAGCCTGAGGTGGGACCGAATGAGAGCTTTTGGAGTGACAGGTCAGCCATATTGGCAGTATTTTGCTGCGCACCTGGGTGCACCATATCGTTGTCTGCYAAGCCTTAGGTAGACACGAAGAAATGCTCCGTCTGGGACGTTATTGGATACATACGAGAAAAACATCCTAAAGATGGATTCTCAACTGAGTTTGACCAGTTTATTCGACTTTTATTATCACTTTTTGAATTTTTCGTTCCATGCGTCAAACTTTCATGGCGAGCTCCACTATGCTAGCCAAGTTGCTAATTCGACAGAAGAAATGGACATTCTAAAACAAAACAACGATTTATTGTGGAACAAGGATTCCTGGCACTGCATTCTGATGAAAGTTCATCAAAGGTAAGAGAATATTTATGATGTTATTTCGTATTTTTGTTGAATYTGTTGACTCCAACATGGCGGAGAATGGCTGAGCGCTGTCTCAGATTATTGTATGCTGTGCTTTTTACTAAAGTTATTTTTTAAAATCTAACACAGCGGTTGCATTAAGAACCAGTGTATCTTTAATTATATGTCCAACATGTATTTTTCAGCAAAGTTTATGATGAGTTTTTCTGTTAGATTACGTGACTCTCTAAAACTTCTCCGGGCAATTTGGAGCATTTTGGCGCATGTTCACAATGTAAAAACCAGGATTTGTAGCTATAAATATGCACATTTTCGAACAAAACATAAATGTATTGTATAACATGATGTTATAAGACTGTCATCTGATGAAGTTGTTCAAAGGTAGTGATTATTTTTATCTCTATTTGTGGGTTTTGTGAAAGCTATCTTTGCTGTGAAAAAATGGCTGTGTTTTTTTGGATATGGTGGTGAGCTAACATAAATATATGTTGTGTTTTCGCTGTAAAACATTTAAAAAATCGGACATGTTGGCTGGATTCACAAGATGTTTATCTTTCATTTGCTGTATTGAACTTGTGATTTCATGAAATTATATTATATGATATTCCCTGTGGCGCTAGGCTAGGCTATGCTAGTCAGCGTTTCTGATGAGGAGGATCCCGGATCCGGGAGGGGGGGTCGGTAGAGGTTTTTAGTATAGACTACATGGAGAATTCAATAAATCTGATTTTGAATATGAAAAAAGGCTTGCTACAGTGCCAAAATTCAGAATTTTGACATACAGTGGTTCTTCCTTTATAAYTTTTGAGCTTATGTCGCAACCGTTTGTGGTAGATGGTGGCAGATTGTGGTAAATTGTGTCATTCTGGCAACAATGGCTGACACTTAAATAACGTGCCATAGAATTATGAGGCACCCTGCAAGCTGTGCTGCAGTACGCCACAACTTTTAAAGGAAGAACCACTGTATCCCTCTGTCAAGCTTGCGTCACTTCTAGGAAGATTTTAACCCACTTAATCCCAGAACGTCTCCAAGTTTCACCATCATTGTAAAGACCTAGTTATTTTGCTGCTTTGATAAAGTCATTTCTGAAGATTATTATTTATTTCATGTGATTAGTGTCCCTCGTTTTAAGGTCAACCCTGTTACGTGAACTGAACTCTCATTTTAATATGGTGAAACTATTCCTTTTTAAATAATTGTTTCAAACGAAACATTGAAGATCTAATTGTCAAATCATAGACTAAAAGCAGGTGAGCTAGTTCTACTCTTTTTGGTCGTTGTCTGGTGTCAAACACCAGTGAGTTGAGCATAACACGTCAACCCTGTTACCCATAGATAGATCCAGGCTAGAAATGTTATAACAATACATTTTTGTGGGAAGCTTGCATTCAATTGCCACTCCCTGTTAGACAGAGAGAGAGAGAGAGAGAGAGAGAGAGAGAGAGAGAGAGAGAGAGTTAAGCTCAACTGGAAACCTAAATGAGGCAGTGAATTAACTTAGAGAGAAAGCACACAGGACATTCAAGCCATTAAAAAAATTAATTCAAATTTAAATACATAAAATTGGGCTAAAACGAATTGAATGTGTCATTGAAGCAATTGCACATTATAGCAGCGAGGTGTGGGATCAACTTGCAAAACAACATTTCACCCAATGGGACTAACACCCCATTGAAATCCTGAATTCAGAGTTCTGTAAGATTCTCCTACATGTCCAGAAGAAAACTACAAACGATGCATGCAGGGCAGAATTAGGCCAATATCCATTAATAATAAAAACTCAAAAAAGAGCAATTCAGTTTTGGAAACATCTAAATTACAGTGACCCCGCTCATATCATTACTAAGCCCTGCAATGTCAAAAGATGAGCAAAGAAAAGAGTCCCCTCATCCATCTGGTCCTGGGGCTGAGTTCACAAACCTGTTCTACTAACACACTGAAGCCTCAAGACCAGAACATCCAATCAATCAGAATAAACCAAATTACAACACAGTCAAAACAAAACTAAATTACTTATTGGGTAACACAAGCACAAAGCAAAATGCAGTATTATCTGACCCTAAATCGACAGTACACCATGGTAAACTATGACCATGGTTACTGATCAAAACCAGAGACAGACCCAGAGACACGATCCAGGAACAGATACAGAGACAGATACAGAGACAGAACCGGAGACAGATCCGGAGACAGATCCAGAGACAGATCCAGAGACAGATCCAGAGACAGATCCAGAGACAGAAATCCAGAGACAGATCCAGAGACAGATCCAGAGACAGATCCAGAGACAGATACGGAGACAGATACGGAGACAGATACGGAGACAGATACGGAGAGAGATCCAGAGAAAAATCCGGAGAAAGATACGGAGACAGATACGGAGACAGATACGGAGACAGATCCAGAACAGATCCAGAGACAGATCCAGAGACAGATCCAGAGACAGATACAGAGACAGATACAGATACAGATACAGAGACAGATACAGTACAGATACAGATACAGATACAGATCCAAGACAGATACAGAATACAGAGACAGATACAGAGACAGATCCGGAGACAGATACGGAGAGAGATCCAGAGAAAAATCCAGAGAAAGATACAGAGAAGATACAGAGACAGATCCAGAGAAAGATACAGAGACAGATCCAGAGACAGATCCAGAGACAGACCCAGAGACAGACCCAGAGACAGATCCCAAGACAATCCAGAGACAGATCCACGCAGACAGACGATCCGGAGACAGATCCGGAGAAAGTTTAGGAATACAGATAAAGAGGCAGATATAGAGACCAGATACAGAGACAGATCCAGAACAGATCCAGAGACAGATCCAAGAGACAGATCCAGAGGACAGATCCAGAGGACAGATCCAGAGACAGATCCAGAGAAAGATACAGAGACAGATCCAGAGACAGATACAGAGACGAATCCAGATCCAGAGACAGACCCAGAGGACAGACCCAGAGACAGACCCAGAGACAGACCCAGCGACAGATCCAGAGACAGACCAGAGACAGATCCAGAGACAATCCGAGCAGATCAAGACAGATCAGAGGACAGATTACAGAGACAGATACAGAGACAGATCAGAGAAGATCCAGAGACAGATCTAGAGACAGATCCAGAGACAGATCCAGAGACAGAAATAAGAGACAAGACAGATCAAGACAATCCAGAGACAGATCCAGAGACAGATCCAGAGACAGATCCAGAGACAGATCCAGGAGAACAGACCAGAGACAGATCCAAGAGACAATCCAGAGACAGATAGAGAGACGATACAGAGACAGATCCAGAGACAGATCCAGAGCAATCCAGAGAAAGATTCCAGAGACAGATCCAGAGACAAGATCCGGAGGACATCCAGAACAGATCCAGAGACAGATCCAGAGACAGATCCGAGAAGACCAGAGACAGATCGAGACAGATCCGAGAGAAAGATCCAAGAAAGATACAGAGACAGATCCAGAGACAGATCCAGAGAAACAGATCCAGAGACAGATACAGAGACAGATTCAGAGACAGATACGAGACAGATCAGAGACAGATAGACAGATGAATCCAGGAGACAGATTCAAGAGACAGATACGGAGACAGATACAGAGACAGATACGGAGCAGATACGAGACAGATACGGAGACAGATACAGGAGACAGATACAGAGACAGATACAGAGACAGATTCCAGAGACAGATCCAGAGACAGGTCCAGAGACAGATCCAGAGAAAGATCCAGAGACAGATACAGAGACAGATACAGAAGACAGATACAGAGACAGATACAGAGACAGAATACGCAGAGACAGATACAGAGACAGATTCAGAGACAGATCCAGAGACAGATTCAGAGACAGATCCAGAGACAGATACAGAGACAGATCCAGAGAAAGATACAGAGACAGATACAGAGACAGATACAGAGACAGATACAGAGAGCGACAAAGGCAATGATTTTACTTTCAAACTGACTGTCCTATCTGACCGTAGGAAGAGACTACCTCCCTGATAGCTTGGGTTCAGTACAGACATAAGTTTTCTATTCCTCTCAACAGGGGGTAATAAATGAWGCCTCTCTGGTTGGCCCAGGGTGTTTCATCATCTGAACACTGACCTAAAACCCAGCCAGCCTGCAGTTTGAGAGGGCCGTGAGCGGAGGAGTCCCTGTTGGTCACAGACTTTGTATGTTTTCTTTATTCCCCTCCACTCTGTCTTTCTGTCATCCTTGCCTTATTTATGGCCTCACTCCCCTGTGTCTATTTGTCTGTGTTTTACACCATTTTGGGAAGGAAAGGTTGGTGGGTTAGTTGGGGTTTAAGGAGTGGGGGCGAAGGGGGTGAAGTGTGGTGGGGGAGTTATGGATGAGGTGGGATAAGGTGGGTAGGGGGAGTTTGTTAGACAGTAAAAGATGCGGTCAGAGTAGCAGTCACGCTCTATCCAGCCTATGTGTTGAAGGGGGGAAGGGGGTTAGTGCATACTCACTCCCCTCCTCCTTGACTCCCCCGCTGGCTGTCCCACCCTGCTTGGCCATGCGTGTGTGTTTCAAATCAAATCAAATTATATTGGTCGCATACACATATTTAGCAGAAGTTATTGTGGGTGTAGCGAAATGCTTGTGTTCCTAGCTCCAACAGTGCTGTAGTATCTAACAATTCACAACAATACACACATATCTAGAAGTAAAAGAATGGAATAAAGAAATATCTAAATATTAGGACGAGCAATGTCGGAGTCCGGAGTATAAACATATATATGTATATACTGTACATACAGGGTTGGGGAGTAATGGATTACATGTAATCTGTTACATGTAAGGGATTACAAAAACCGGTAACTGTAATAAAAATATTGTAATCAGATTACTGATACTTTTGAAAAACTAAATTCAGAAAGGATGTTTGCAAAACAAAATATTTGACCCTTCTCTGTTTTCTCAATGACATTCAAATCAGCATGGGAAAAAAGGTGCTAGTTTAAGTTTGTTCCACCTGAGAGAGTCTGACCACAAGTCAGAGACCACTATGATGACACACCAAATGTGTTTGATGGATCTCGGGAAAAGAGCAGGAATAGGCTTTTGTAGGCTACAGTCCAATCTATGTCTTCCAATGGTGCGACTGCTGTCGGCATCCAAAGATTATCCAACTTGAATAAACGCTTGGAGGTAAGGATGACAGTAGTGGTGTAGTCTATGGCGATTCGGATATCACATATTATTGATATCTTCATAGCGCATTGATGTGAATCACACTGCTGCTCTCTTTTTTAGCTATTTGAGCTCTACGGATTGTGGTTGTTGTCGATGGCTGTTTACAAATCTAAATGTGTATTTGAACCCACTAATGGTTGAATTCAAGAAGTTTAAGCTGCCTATACATCATTGTTTTTGAAACCAGTGGGCAGCCAGTGAAAAATCTGCTATTGCAACAGCTGCATAGTGCGGATCCCAGCCTATAGAATAAAAGTGGGGCATTTATTGCTCAACCTAATTCATGCTGATAATTTTTTTTATCCTTAGGCCTAATGGACACATGCTCAAACTTGCACACTTTTGTTAGATTTAAAGGGGCAGTCTGTTGCTACATCCATTTTTGGACTTATAAATGAGCTTAGTTCAACTGTCACCCTCCATGGGAACCCAAAATATAAGTGTGTTTTACTCCAATGTTTGTAAACATTGCAAATGTAAACAAACACTGTATAGCCTCATAACATGGTTAAAACAATAATTTTGGTCAGTCCTTGCATCCATAGCTCTGGAGAGCTCTGTGGTTGCGGGCGGTGCAGTTTCCGTACCAGGCGGTGATACAGCCCAACAGGATGCTTTCAATAGTGCATCTGTAAAAGTTCAAGTTCAATAGTGCATCTAAATTTCTTCAGCCTCCTGAGATTTAACCTTCTTCACCACACTGTTTGTGTGGGTGGACGGTTTCAGATTGTCAGTGATGTGTATGCCGAGGCATGCTCCATCTACTGTCTCCTGAAGTCCACGATCAGCTCCTTAGTTTTGTTGACATTGAGGGAGAAGTTATTTTCCTGGCACCTCTCCTCCAGGGCCCTCACCTCCTCCCTGTAGGCTGTCTCGTCATTGTTGTTTGATGCATGCGTGTAGTGTGTGTCTGAATGTATGGCATGAGTTGTGTGTGCCTGCATGTGGTCGGTGTGTGTGTGTGTGTGTGTGGGTGTGTGTGTGTGTGTGTGTGGTGCTGTGTGTGTGGTGTGCTGTGTGTGTGTGTGTGTGTGTGTGTGTGTGTGTGGTGTGTGTAGTGTGGTGTGTGTGTGTTGTGTGTGTGTGTTGTGTGTGTGTGGTGGTGTGTGTGGTATGTGTGTGTTCTGGAATGTATGCGTGTTGGAGTGTGCCTGCATATGCGTGTGCCTGCCGCGTGTGTGTGTGTGTGTGTGTGTTGTGTGTTGTGTGTGTGTGTGTGTGTGTGTGTGTGTGTGTGGTGTGCTGTGTGTGTGTGGTGTGTGTGTGTGTGTGGTGTGTGTGTGGTGTGTTGGTGTGTGTGTGTGTGTGTGGTGTGTGTGTGTGTGTGTGTGTGTGGTGTGTGGTGTGTGTGTGTGTGTGTGTGTGTGCGTGCGCTCATGGAGGTGATGATGAACAGCCATTATCAGACGATGCCATCTGGCTGTCATCAGAGGGCCTGAACGCTCCGAAGGTCCTGTTCAAAGCTACAGCCAATGAGTGCCCTTCAAATTCCTTTCTTCTCCAGGTCTTTATGCTACATGTATTACTCGCACTTAGATGATATCCTGTGTAATTGTCTTTTTTCCCCCAGGATGACGTTGATGAGGTCAGATTCCAGTGACTTTGAAACCGACAGGCTTTGGAATAAGGAAGGTGTTGAAAATTAGACTTCACCGTCTAACAGCATTTTTTGTTGTTGTGGGGATGTCTTTTTTTACCAGGAGAGTGTTTGTTTTTGTAGGAGCGCCAGGACTGTTTGTTTGTTCCCTATAAGAACATGAGCATGAGGGTGTGTTTACTCATGCTAGTAACACAGATAGTAGCTAGTAAAGCACAAATTAGCACGTAACAAACAAAACAAAAACTTTTGTGAGTCCCATATTTAGAGCCAAACAAGGTGTGTATATGTGTACAATTGTGTGCATGTGTATACAAGTGTGTGTAGTCTATGCAAGCATGTAAACATCCATCTGTGTGTATGTCTGTGTGAGTATAAAGTGAGTCAGAGTGAGAAAAGGTTGTTTGACAGAATGACAGGTTGAGCTGTCTGTCTGGCCTGTGGTTCTCCAGTCAGGAAGCTTTGCCCAGTGTTTTCAAAGACAGATTGTGCGTCGCAGGTATAACTCTGTGTGCGTCCCAAATGGCACCATATTCCCTATCCAGTGCACTACTTTTAAACCAGGGCCAACAGGGCTCTGGTCAAAAATAGTGCACTATATAGTGAATAGGGTGCTATTTGGGACGCAACCAGAGTTATACCTGCTTCCTCTTCCTGGTTTGAACAAAAACAAACACCTGACTTTAGCAGCTGTGGATCTGTCTTTAGAGACCAATGCTGTGACGTCAATAAGGGTCTCTGGTACTTGTCCGCCAACCAGACGGACAATTCTGAGAGGGAGATGGAGAGAGGGAGAGGGAGAGGGAGGGAGAGAGGGAGAGAGAGAGAGAGAGAGATGATCTGGTTCCTAAGCCTGCATTCACGCTTTAAGAGATACAAATGGTTGTCATCAGTGATTTTTCCTAAATGTGTTAGTTGTACTCTTATTCTATATTTGGTCCTTTTTCAATAAGGCTGATGTGGATGATTGCAGTTGTTATCCATTGAGTCAGTTAACTGTCCTCCAATTTTCTCTCTGGAGTTTAGAGAGAAGGAAGTCAGGACAAATGATGACTCCATTATGTACCTCTCCCTAGAAGCAGCGAAGGACAAAGTGGGGAAGAGATGCCACCCATCGCCCTGAGCAGCGCTCACAGAAACTCAGCGATGAGTCCGTATCGGGAACAACGCATGTTCCAGCTCCGCAGTGTCCCAAAATCCATTGGCAGTCTGTCTGTCGGTGGTTCATTGTGTGATCAGAGCGGAGCTTTACGCTGCTCGAGTGAGTCTGGCCTGGTGAGACAGGGAAAAGAGAACCAGCGCATTGTCAGTAGAGAGGAAGAGAGAGTAGAGAAGAGGAAAGGAGAGGAGAGAAGAGTCTTTGCTCTAGTTCAGTAATGTGGCTGCAACACGGCTTAGGAAGGAAGAAGGAGAACAACAGGGCTTAGCTGTTCTTGGAAGAGGGAGCTCCATGCTCTGTGGTGGAGCTGGAATAGCTGGCTGGATATTCCTCTCATTATAAAGGTATGCAGCTGGCTGAATTTAGGGCTCACCTGAAATAGAGGTCCTTCCCTCCAGACCAGACATAGTCTATGTTGAACGGTTCTGTTTCTGTCTGGTGGTCCAAACATGGTTAAACTCTCTTTCCAACTTTCCAACGTTAGTTCCCTGTTCAGTTTGTCAATGTGTTCTTGTAAGAATTAGTCATTTATAGGGTCATATACTATAATGTGTGGGGGGCAGATTTGGGAAGTGAAGGTCAGAGAGGATGTTTACGTCCTAAATGGCACCCTATTCCCTAAATAGTGTGCTACTTTTGACCAGGGACCATAGGGCTCTGGTTAAAAGTAATGCACTATGTAGGAAATAGGTTGCCATTTGGGATGCAGCTGATGTGCATTACCTGCTATTAAGTCTCTCTGTCTATGAGCTATGATGTCATCTAAACGGTGTGTTTAGGACACAGCATGTGCTCTACCACACACATTATATTACCAGGCAGGCACACACACACACGCACATCACAGAGAGTCCATGGTGGCTGTTCGCTTGTCCCTAGGCAGATGGTTCCATGGTTGTTCCCTGGTTGTCAGGTCGGTGTGGAGGCCACATGGATGCTTCCTCCGGGGAGTGGGACACCACACACACTCTACGGAGAGGAAGAGAGCTTTACCACCATGACCCCGCACAGCGGAACAAATGAGCGAGACCGCGTTTATTACTCACACTCACACACACACACACACACACACACACACACACACACACACTGATGAGCCTAATTCCATTATATACCATGTTTTCAGCTGGAAACATTAAAAGGATTTGTTTACTCCCTCCAGAGTTTTAGGAAAACAAAGAAATTAAGTAAACTGCAAGAGGATCAATGTGTGTTAGCATGGTGGATACAGCACATATCCCACTTACTTCCTGCTCTGATTAAACCTCACTTCCTGTTGATGGACCACACAACACAAACCCATAGGATACCTGATACAGACCAGACGGACCACATTCTCAGCTAATGTACAGCCAGATACTAAGGAGTCAAAAAAAGGTTTTGATATTAATCTGTCCATATGTATGTGGTGTCTCTGAGAAACTGAGGGACAGAGAGACTCCGGTAATACTGTACCTGCCTGTCTGTCTGAGACGGCAAAGTCACCCACTGAGCGCAGATGAGGATGCGAGGAGAAGAGATTAAATCCAGCGACTAGTGTCAGGCCGCCCAACAACCTGCCGGCTTGACCCTATCCCCTCCTCTCTTCTCCAGACCATTTCCGGAGACCTTCTCCCTTACCTCACCTCGCTCATCAACTCATCCCTGACTTCAAGATGGCCAGAGTCGCTCCCCTCCTCAAGACACCAACACTCAAAACCATCACTCACCCCTCTGATGTCAAAAACTTCAAATGTGTTGCTTTTTAGCCATTTACATGTAGACTTGATTGTGTGTTTTGGATCATTGTCTTGCTGCATGACCCAGCTGTACTTCAGTTTCAGCACATAGACGGATGGCCTGATATTCACCTGTAGAATTCTTTGACACAGAGCAGAATTCATGGTTACTTCTATTAAGGCAAGTCATCCAGGTCCTGAGGCAGCAAAGCATCCAGAAACCATCACACTACCACCACCATGCTTGACTGTTGGTATGAGGTTCTTACTGTGGAATGTAGTGATTAGGACCCATGTCATTGGATGTTTTATAACTTTGTTTATGAAATAAATATGTAATTTTTGTGTTATTTGTTCCCTTTAACTAATATTAGGTTTTGGTTGAAGATCTGATAACATTCATTATCAAAGTTATGCAAAAATAGAGAAAATCAGAAAGGGGGCAAATACATTTCACATCACTGTATATGCAACATTCCACCAGTTATGATTGATTCCCAAACCCAGACAAATGAGCCTATAATCATGGACTTAATTTTCAATGGAGAATCTCACTAAAAAGTGCTTTAGTCCAGGAGTAAAGCTTAATAACCTGGTTCTGGAAAACCCTCCATTAGTGTACAACAACTAAACTAATGGTAACACTCCCTTTTTACAGCAGACAATGTGGAGATATTTTAAGAAGGAAATCTCATGCGTTACCAAAAGTGACCCAGGTGTCAGAAGTCAGAGGGTTCTCTTCTGAGTTACATAGATTGTTCTCAATTATATTAGATGAGTATGGAGATCTGTCTCTCCTCTATGGTGAGAGAGACGGAGAGAGCGATAGGGGGACTTTCTGTGTCTGAAGGAGCCAAAGGGATTTGGGGTAATCAGATAGGCATAAAGGAAATTAAACCCCACTTCCTGTCGTTTTATGGCTCCATGGGTCGTCCCCACGTTAGACGTTATAGCCCGGAGGGAGTTAACAAACGGAACGGGAATCACCCCACCCGGTGTGTGTGTGTTTCAGTGTGTGCGTGCATGCTGCCTGCGTGTGTGTGTTTATGTGCATGTGTGTGTGTGTGTGTCTCACCGCCCGGTGGGAGTGTAATTAACTTTGGTTAGCGCCCAGCTATATTCCAAACGTGACCTGACATGGCCCACCCTGGCGAGTGGCATGTTAGCGCAACATTAGCCTTTATGAGGTTTTATTTGGTCCAGGCTAATGTCTGTCGCAGTGGGATTGGGAGGGGGGGGGGGGGGGGCAGTGGCCAGGGCTGGGCTCCTATCTCCGGGAGAGAGCTGTGAGTTAGACCCCCAAGATGAGGAGGGAGGGGGGAGAGGGGGAAGGAATGCAAATTATAATGGAAGGTGGATCGGAGAGGGGATCCATTGGTTGGGGGGGTGTGGGGGTGTTGAATGTTCAGTGTGTCTGGGTGTGTGTTTGCAAGATATTTAACTTGCTTAGTGTTTTTCACAGCAACTATCCTGGAGACTATTATGTGTGCTTACAGTATATTATAGTTGGTTACAGTATATGCTGTACTCTATATCATCTACTGCAATCTTGCCATCTTGATGTAATGTATCAACTAGCCACTTTAAACAATGCCACTTTATATAATGTTTACATACCCTACATTACTCATCTCATATGTATACTGTACTCTATACCATCCACTGCATCTTGCCTATGCCGTTCTATACATCACTCATTCATATATTTTTTATGTACATATTCTTATTCATTCCTTTACACTTGTGTGTATAAGGTAGTTGTTGTGAAATTGTTAGGTTAGATTACTCGTTGGTACTACTTGCATTGTCGGAACTAGAGCACAAGCATTCGCTACACTCGCATTAACATCTGCTAACCATGTGTATGTGACAAATACAATTTGATTTGATTTGATTTATATTATATTATATTTGGTTACTGTATATTATAGTTGGTTACTGTATATTATAGTTGGTTACATTATATTATAGTTGGTTACTGTATATTATAGTTGGTTACAGTATATTAATGGTTGGTTACTGTATAGTATAGTTTTGGTTACAGTATAATTATAGTTGGTTACTGTAAAGTGTAGCTGGTTACAGTATAGTTAATAGTTGGTTACAGTATATTATAGTTGGTTACTGTTATGTATAGTTGGTTACAGTATATTATAGGTTGGTTACTGTATATTAATAGTTGGTTGCAGTATATTTATAAGTTGGTTTACAGTATATTATAGATGGTTACTGTAAAGTATAGTTGGTTACAGTATATTATAAGTTGGTTACATTGAATTATAGTTTGGTTACAGTATAGTATAGTTGGTTACTGTATATATAGTGGTTACATTATATTATAGTTGGTTTACTGTATATTATAGTGGGTTACTGTATATTATAGTTGGTTACTGTATAGTAAGTTGGTTACAGTATATTATAGTTGGTTACAGTATATTATAGTTGGTTTACATTTATATTATGAGTTGGTTACTGTATAGTATCAGGTGGTTACAGTATATTATAGTTGGTTACTGTATAGTATAGTTGGTTACAGTAATATTATAGTTGGTTACTGTAAAGTGTAGTTGGTTACAGTATATTATAGTTGGTTACTGTATATTACAGTTGGTTACAGTATATTATAGTTGGTTACAGTATGGGAGAAGAGCGGAAGACAGACTGAGAAGGATTTTAGAGGAAGTTAGCTGCTGTGGATGGGAAAAGAGGTTGATAAAGAAAGAGTAAAGAAACAGAGCAGAAGGGAGACAGTGTTGTGGGGAGACAGAATGGAGAGAGTAAGAGAGGGCGAGGAAATGCAGGGTGAGGTGTGAGTGTGTGAACAGTGTGATTAAGACCCCGGTCGTCAGAGGTGATGAGGGGAGCAGGCCCAGGAATCCTTGCCTCAGGGCTGTGCTCCTGGCTACCTGCAGAGAGTTACAGAAAGACCCTCTCCACACCATCAGGCTGGAATCCTCTAACCCGCCAGCCCCGGCCGCCCCCCCAATGGTCCCCAGCCGCCTTGCCGCCCCAGGCCTTCATTACTTTCTGGGGCTCCTGCTGGGGAGAGGAGGGGGCACACAGGTCTTAGCCTCCCCTTCATCCTGAGCCCCTGGGTGGGGTGGAATTTACACCCCTGGCCTGACGGAGAGAGGAGGGAGAACCACACTTCTTGGTTCTTTTCTCACACATCCCCTCATTGTTAATGGGCGAGGAGGGAGGAGGGGAGAAGGGGAGCAGGGGTCCACCCAGACTCTATGGAACACACAGAGAGTTTGATGAAACTGGTTTCCCATGTCTCTGGGGTTTATTCCATGGGCTTTAGGAGTCTCCACTCAGGGGTCTAACTGACTGGAGAGACGGCGCACAGCACGCTGATGGGAAACTCATTTCCCATCTCTCTCTCTCTCTCTCTCTCTCTAAATTCAATTTCAATTTAAGGGCTTTATTGGCATGGGGAACATATGTTTACATTGCCAAAGCACGTGAAATAGATAATAAAGAAAAGTGAAATAAACAATAGAAAAATTACAGTATACATTACACTCACAAAAGTTCCAAAATAATAAAGACATTTAAAATGTCATATTATGTGCAAATAGTTCAAGTACAAAAGGGAAAATAAATAAACATAAATATGGGTTGTATTTACAATGGTGTTTGTTCTTCACTGGTTGCCCTTTTCTTGTGGCAACAGATCACAAATCTTGCTGCTGTGATGGTACTGTTACGGCTCTTGTTTGTGGTATGAAGAGTGGACCAAGACGCAGCGTGGAAAGTGTTCATGATTTTTTTATTCAAAAACACTCAAACAAAATAACGAAAGTCAAAAAACGAAAGCGAACAGTTCTGTCATGCAAAAAAAAACACTAAACCGAAAACAAGATCCCACAAAACCCAAAAGGAAAATGACAACTTATATATGATCCCCAATCAGAGACAACGATAGACAGCTGCCTCTGATTGGGAACCATACTCAGCCAAAAACACAAAGAAATAGAAAACATAGATTTTCCCACCCGAGTCACACCCTGACCTAACCAAACATAGAGAATAATAAAGATCTCTAAGGTCGTGACAGTACCCCGCCCCCCCAAAGGTGCGGACTCCGGCCGCAAACCTGAACCTATAGGGGAGGGTCCGGGTGGGCATCTATTCTCGGTGGAGGCTCCGGTGCGGGACGCCGACCCCGCTCCGCTTGAGGCTCACCCCACTTCGGTGACGCCTCTGGTGCAGGGATCGTCGCCGGGGCCTCCGGACCGTAGATCGTCGCCAGAGGCTCTGGACTGGGAACCCTCGCTGAAGGCTCTGGGCTGGTAACCTTCGCTGAAGGCTCTGGACTAGGAACCCTCGCTGAAGGCTCTGGACTAGGAACCCTCGCTGAAGGCTCTGGACTTGGAACCCTCGCTGAAGGCTCTGGACTGGGAACCCTCGCTGAAGGCTCTGGGCTGGGAACCCTCGCTGAAGGCTCTGGACTGGGAACCTTCGCTGAAGGCTCTGGACTGGGAACCTTCGCTGAAGGCTCTGGACTGGGAACCCTCGCTGAAGGCTCTGGACTTGGAACCCTCGCTGGAGGCCCGGACTGCCGACCGTCGCTGAAGGCTCCGGGCTGCTGACCGTCGCTGGAGTCTCCGGGCTGCGGACCGTCGCTGGAGGCTCCGGTCCGGGGACCAACTCTTGTCCAGGTTCAGCTCTCTGTAGGTGATGGCTTTGTTATAGAAGGTTTGTAAATCGCTTCCTTTAAGGTGGTTGTASAATTTAACATCTCTTTTTTGGATTTTGATCATTAGCAGGTATCGGCCTAATTCTGCTCTGCATCCATTATTTGGTGTTTTACGTTGTACATGGAGGATATTTTTGCAGAATTCTTCATGCAGTCTCAATTTGGGGGGATATAGGTAGCACACAGGAGGATATTTTTCTCTGTTGAGATCATTTCCTTTTGAATTTCTAGCCAAATGTAAAATGTTCCTGTTTTGATTATTYGGTTTAATTCTGTTTACCACTATTGTAAAGTGGTTGTTCCACTGGATATCATAAGGTGAATGCACCAACTTGTAAGTCGCTCTGGATAAGAGCGTCTGCTAAATGACTTAAATGTAAATGTAAAAATTWATTTAATAGAGTGAGTTAGGTCTATTCAAAGACCTAACTGTTATGGCTGAGAGCTTTTCCCTGTTTCACACCTGGTAGTWTGGTGGATGGGACTACCAGCTCTCTGTAACCTAGAGGGCAACAAGTGGGTCCATCTCCTCTATACCATGTTTCCTATAGGATAACAATCTCTGTATTTCTGTATTCAGTGATGTCCAGGTCCATCTTTATGTAAGGAGTGCCTTAACAGGTTTATACCCACTCAGCCTGTTGTGGCTGATGTAGAAGCATTCAACAGTGTGCAGCCATGTATTGGAAACACACTACTCACTGTGTGCATGAGGCTGGTTGCTTCCACATCCCCAGAGTATTCCTTTGAATTGCAGGGAGAGTCTCAGTCCCAAATTGCACCCCATTCCCTATATTGTGCATTACATTTGACTAGAGAATAGGGTGCCATTAGGGATTAACCCAGAGGSAGTATGTCGGGACATTACATGGACAAAAGTCAAACTTTCCATAGGTGAGCTCTAACTCAATTCGCTGTAGGTAACAAGAGCATTAGTTGCAGCTCGAATTCCCATCTCCTCAACCCCACAGAGTTTAGGTTTAGGGTTTTGGGGTTAGGGTTAGGTTTATGGTTAGGTTCAGGGTTTTGTGGTTAGGGTTAGGTTTAGGTTTTTGGGGTTAGGGTTAGGTTTAGGGTTTTGGGGTTAGGGTTAGGTTTAGGGTTAGGTTTTGGGTTTTGGGGTTAGGGTTAGGTTTAGGGTTTAGGGTTTTGAGGTTAGGGTTAGGTTTAGGGTTTTGAGGTTAGGGTTTAGGGTTTAGGGTTTTGGGGTTAGAGTTAGGTTTAGGGTTAGATTTAGGGTTTTGGGGGTTAGGGTTTTTGGTACTGCACCACCAGAGAGGGCCCCATAAAAAAGCACTTCCCCTCTAACTGAGTACGCTATCATTTGCTCTCTGGTAAAAACAAGCAGAGCAGGGAGAGAGAGTGGGAGGGGGCACTAATATCTCTCTCTCTGTCTTTTTCTCCCCCTTTGTCTTTCTCACCCCTACTCCCATCTATCCTCCCCTCTCTTCCTCTCCCCCCACCTCTCTCTCTACCCCTCTCCCACTCTKCCACTCTCCCTCCACCTGAGGTAGGTCTGTGTGTGCGTGCTGCCCTGCTAACCAGGGWTAAAACACAGTAAATGGTTCTGACTGTAAAAGCCGTGCCTGGCTTCCTGTTCTCACGAGGAGGGCAGGAGGCTGTAACTGAGACCTGTACTGTAGGCTATGTGTCTCTGAGAGAAGACTGACTGCAGCCCTAGTGTTTAGAACAGTTAGGGTTCAAGTTAGAGTAGTGGACCAACTARTAGCATACTGTACCTATCCTTTTCAGATGGCATGGAATCAGGATCAGAAAAGGGTTTACAACTTGTCTTGGGAGGTATATATCAACCGACACCTGGGTTTAATTCTGTTTACCTGAGAGTGGCTATCCAGGTCTATTTAATGCTTTATAAACGTGTGTCATTGCACCGTGTTTATATCAATATGAAGTACAGGGGCCCTTCACCCTGCAAAGAGGGCCGTTAGAGTAGGGTCCATTAGCCTAATGGCTGTGTACCATTACACTCAGGACCTATTACTGTTATGGCTGAGAGCTTTGAATTGCCCTTTTTATGGGTCCTTCGGATCCACAACACCTAGGAAGGAGGAGGAGGAGGAGGAGGAGGAGGAGGAGGAGGAGGAGGAGGAGGAAGAAAGAAAGAAAGAAAAACAATACAAACTGCCCTCCGGAGACACCTGAAACCCCACCTCTTTAAGGAATACCTAGGATAGGATAAAGTAATCCCTCTAACCCCCCCTTAAAAGAGTTAGATGCACTATTGTAAAGTGGTTGTTCCACTGGATATCATAAGGTGAATGCACCAATTTGTAAGTCGCTCTGGATAAGAGCGTCTGCTAAATGACTTAAATGTAAAATGTAAATGTAACTGAGGCTAAGGCAACCCAGTGACTGACTGACGGGACCAGGCTATACTCCTAGCTGTGGCGAGGAGAGTGAGGCTGCTTGGCTGACCCATTACACTTTGATGCAGAGGTCAGAGAGTCTTTAAGTGGCTATCCTGATCTGGCCATCGTCTGCCCTGACCCCGTCTTGTGAAGTTCACCTTTAACCGTTGACCTCTCGAGCTGGTAAATTATTAAAAATGGCACCCTATTACCTATAGAGTCCTGTGGGCCCTGGTCAAAAGTAGTGCACTATAAAGGGAATAGGATGTCATTTCAGATGTACCCTAAGAGAACAGGATAGTTGAGCTCGGCCAGCCAATCAAGTCCAATGCAAGACTCTGTAAGGTCATCATCATCATATAACTGAGGAATCCCACCTCGTGTTTGGGTTTGGTCACCACAGAAATCAAACAATTTAGCTTCTGCTATTCACTAGCATTCCTTTCTTTTGAATCTTGCAGGGCAGATATAAGTCAGTCTGGATGAGATAAGGGCATCTGGTTGGCACTGAGGGCATGTGGTTGGTGTGACTAAGATAATACTCAGGAAGAGGATGTTTTAATGGAGAAGACCACTTGAAATGTGATCATAGTTACGTAAGGACTCACCCTCCGGAATGTTAGTCATTTGTTTTTGTTATTGCACAGTAGCTACCGATCTGATTTGTGTTTCTGTCTGACGGGTTTGACCTCTCACAAATTCACCCCTGAAGCTCCCTCTAAATGACTCTCCCTAAACAATGTGCAAGATGATCTGCTTATGAGTCATTAACTTTCCCGCAAGAGAGAGGGATCATTGTTTATGAGCGATGACCAGTGAGAGTAATCTTAAGCAATACAATAGAAGTTAAGCTTAAACAGCATTTTGTGTTTAAACAACAACAGATCCAAATAGAAACATACACCTCCAAAGTATTGTGACTGTTGAGACGTGGCCAACTGAAGACATTTCTAGTTGGGCTCCTTAGTCCTATCTTGACCATTCACTCTGTTGGGGAACAATAAAGATTGACCAGTTTTGAAGTGTATTCCAGGCATATCTTGTGATAGCCGATATGTTAATGCTTGGTTTTAGCTTGGTTGTTGTTTCACTCCTTTTTACTGAGACATCCACACTGAGAGTTAGGCTGTCCTGAAATGGACACCGTACACAGGTAATAATGGAGAAAGAGTTAGCCTACTGTACTGTACAACATCTACTCACTGGAGGAAGAGTCTCCAGGAACGCAAGTAATTCATACCAACCAACACAGGACTATAAACCTTAACCCCCCACCCACAGTATACCCACCACCCACAGTATACCCACCACCCACAGTATACCCACCACCCACAGTATACCCACCACCCACAGTATACCTACACACTGAGTATACCACCACCACAGTATACCTACCACACTGAGTATACCCACCACACCACAGTATACTCCACCACCCACAGTATTACCGACACACCGAGTATACCCACCAAAACCCACAGTATACCTACACACTGAGTATACCCACCACCCACAGTATACCTACACACTGAGTATACCCACCACCCACAGTATACCTACACACTGAGTACACCCACCACCCACAATATACCTACACACTGAGTATACCCACCACCCATAATATACATACACACTGAGTATACCAAACATTAGGAACACCTTCCTAATATTGAGTTGCCCTCAGAACAGCCTCAATTTGTCGGGGCATGGACTCTACAACGTGTCGAAAGTGTTCCACAGGGATGCTGGCCCATGTTGACTCCAATGCTCCCCACAGTTGTGTCAAGTTGGCTGGATGTCTTTTGGGTGGTGGACCATTCTTAATACACACGGGAAACTGTTGAGCGTGAAAAACCCTGCAGCGTTGCAGTTCTTGACACACACCAGTGCGCCTGGCTCCTACTACCATACCCTGTTCAAAGGCACTTAAATATTTTGTCTTTCCCATTCACCCTCTGAATGACACACATATACCATTCATGTCTCAATTGTCTCAAGGCATAAAAAATATTTTTTACATATTTCCTCCCCTTCTTCTAAACTGATTGAAGTGGCTTTAACAAGTGACATCAACAAGGAATCATAGCTTTCAACTGGATGCACCTTATCAGTCTATGTTATGGAAAGAGCAGATGTTCTTAATGTTTTGTAAACTCAGTGTACATGTCTGTCTGACCATGTATGTTCTGTGATGTATGTTGTATATAAGTGAAGTGTTGTGATGTATTATACTGTATGTATGCCAGGAATGCCTGTATTGTTGCCAATAAAATTTCACTATAGAAAAATAAAGTATTCGTTAATTAATCTCCGGGTGGGCAGATCAAGGGGGTGCCTCTCCCTCTGAACCCAGCCTGGGCCTCTCCTCCTCCTGGCCTGGGTCGGGTCAGCACCCCAGCGTCTGGCCTGGTGCTGGAGGCAGATGGAGGTCCAAACACTTGATACTCCACTATGGGAAGTCAATAGTGGCTACTTGAACTCAAAAGGATTATCTCTCTCTCTCTCTCTCTCTCTCTCTCTCTCTCTCATTTCAACACTGGTCTTTGTCTGAAGTAGATTACATTTTTTACTAAAGCTTAAGATTCGAGGCCTGAATTCAACACAAATGCAATTCGTTATACTGTAAGCCTAATTGACTCTTGGTTTGTGAGAGAGAGCGAGAGAGCAAGAGAGCGAGAGAGAGAGAGAGGGGGGGGATAAAGTGAGCCCCAGACAGTGTTCTTGGATAGAGTAAATAAACTCAACATGTTTCCTGACAGAAAGGATGAGTGTACGTGGGAGATACAGAGCAGAATAATATTTAGGCAGATTATGATACATTTTTTCCAATGCTATGGAATGTGACTCATTATCAAAATAAAAAGTATGATGTACTGTTCTGTCAGTACATGATGATGCAATCAAATTCATTTCACATCCTCACATTCTTAGGACATACCATTTTTGGTCTGTTCTGTTATTCAAAAGGAACCTAAGTGAGGTAGGATTGATATAAGGAGGACACAGATAAATATAATAAAATATGGTTTATTTGAGTAGGGACAAAGAGCCAGAACCACACCAAGTATCCGCTCCTCGTAGCCAAACCAAACACACTCTTAGAGGCCGATTCCGACCCAAGTTAAGCACGCGTAAATTGATTTTTATGCACTTTCCTCTCTATACGTATTCTGACCTTGAACTTAAGCATGAGAATAGTAATCTATTCAAACGCTATTCGTTTGGGGTGGAGATCTAAGAAATTAAGGTGTGGCGGAGGTGTGTCTACAGATACATGTATACGCCAGGCTTTTCTCAGTTTTATTTTACAATTTGTATCATTTTAAATATTACCTGCTATCAGTTAGCCACCATCAGTAATACCCACATGTCACGCCCTGGCCTTAGTTATCTTTGTTTTCTTTATTATTTTAGTTAGGTCAGGGTGTGACATGGGGGATGTTTGTGTGTTTTTGTCTAGTCTAGGGTGTTTGTATTGTCTAGGGGGTTTTGTAGAGTTCATGGGGTTGTGTTCAGTGTAGGTGTTTATGTAAGTCTATGGTTGCCTGGATTGGTTCTCAATCAGAGACAGCTGTCTATCGTTGTCTCTGATTGGGAGCCATATTTAGGCAGCCATAGGCATTAGGTAGGTTGTGGGTAATTGTCTATGTTTGACGTTAGTAGCTTGTGTTTGCACTTTCGTTTGTTAGCGTCACGGTCGTTTGTTGTTTTGTCTAGTTTYTATTAGTGTTCGTGTTCGTTTCATCTTCAAATAAATAGAAGATGTATTTATATCACGCTGCGCCTTGGTCCTCTCTTTCACCTAAAGACGATCGTGACACCACATATATTTAGAACTGTCACTTTTCCATTCCGTTTACCTTTCTTTCCTCAGTCACGTCTGTGTAGTTGTTCCTGAGGGTCGCTAGCATTAATGGATCATATTAGGCTAACATTGTGCAAGAATTTGGGACAAGTTGCCTATTTGAATCATTACGGAACTCAGGCCACAAGTAGCAAGTTAAACCTGGAGCCTGGCGCACGGTTCACAAAGACTGGACAATTTTCATCCAGCTCCATGATTAGTGAGCAATAGGGTAGATTTATAGGACTATTGTTCAATCCTTATTGTACACTTTTGTCCACCTTCCAATATTTCATGGTTTGAACTTGAATATGACAACTTTCAGGATGAATCAAACCACTGTATTTTGATTCCTCAATATATTTTTTTGCGTAAAGGCTCCGCAAACCAGAGTATTTTTACATCTACCAGTTGGTGCTGAAACGGAAATGAATATGCATGTATTTAGATGGCTTTCTTTCATTGATCCCTAATATTCTGAACCCGTTCTCTTGATGTATTCTAGTGAGTCTGTTGACAAAATTTCAATTAAAGGTACATAGTATTTAAAGGGATGGCTTAAGATAAATGTACTGAAAACCCTATTGAATGAAAATCTGTTGGCCTGCAAGTGGGAGGGGTTTTCAGCGGTTGCATTAAATGTATTCAGCACGTGCAAGGGAACCATGCCAGCAAAGCCCGTTAAGCACCTGCATTAGGTAAGTCTGAATAGCAACTACTGAGAAGTGCGTAGGAAAGGCGTGCATTTCCTAAGTCGGAATAGGCCCCTTACTGAATAGGATACTTAGGTCATTGTAACGATCTTCGTCTGGAGAAAGAGAGGAGGACCAAAGCGCAGCGTGGTAAGTGTTCATGYTGAATCTTTAATAGAACAAACTGAACACTGAGATACAAAACAATAAAGTGAACTACTGAAAACCGAAACAGTTCCGTGTGGAACACACAGACACGGAAGACAACCACCCACAAAACACAACAGAAAACAGGCTACCTAAATATGGTTCCCAATCAGAGACAATGACTAACACCTGCCTCTGATTGAAAACCATATCAGGCCAAATGAAAAACCCAACATAGAAACACAAAACATAGATAACCCACCCAACTCACGCCCTGACCATACTAAAACAAAGAAAATACAAAAGAACTAAGGTCAGAACGTGACAGTCATCCTTAAACTGGCACTCATTGGAGTCTGGAATAGCCCTCAGGAATAACTTCTATGCTCGCTCCATGGGAAGTAACACTGAAACATGCATGAGTTGTTCCGGGAAACTATGTGAACACGCTCTCCGCAGCCGATGTGAGTAAGACCTTTAAACAGGTCAACATTCACAAGGTCGCAGGGCCAGACAGATTACCAGGACGTGTACTCCGAGCATGCGCTGACCAACTTACAAGTGTCTTCACCAACATGTTTCAAGCATAGTCCCTGTGCCCAAGAACACTAAGGTAACCTGCCTAAATGACTAACGACCCGTAGCATTCACGTCTTCCCCTACCCCAAAAACACACACCAACCTCCTTCCCTACCCAACCTCCTCCCCTACCCAACACACAGCAACCCCATTCCCTCCCCAACACCAGGGCTCTGGTATTTTAATTAGGAGCACCAGTACGCCTAGAAAAAAAACACCCAAATAATAATTGCTATAATTTACATTTTAGTCATTTAGCAGACTCTTTTATCCAAAGCGACTTACAGTTAGTGCATTCACATTCAGAGGGTTTGAGAACTTTCAGACATCTCAGCCCAGCCTTCCTCCTTACTGTTAACAAAGATGTCTCTCATTTAATAAGAGCAAAACTACAGCAAGTCAAAAGTGCAGTGTTCTTCATGTAGAAGATAAAAAAAGACCAAGCTCAGTTGTTGAGTAGCATATGTTTAGATTCCTCCTTGCCAATGGGATAGAGATTGATGGAGCAGTTGAGAAGGGGGAGAGAAATTAGGAGAGAGTAGAGCGAGAATGTTAGAGGTCCTGCCATGTCTTGATTTACGACCTGAGTGTAAATTCTATCCCCCCAGCTTACTTTTACACTTTGTCACCAGTGATAAACGAGCAGGTCACTCTAACTCTAAATGAGCTACAATTCCCCTCGTCTCCCTCATTACCCATAACCTCCCTGCCCTGCAAGCTTCGGCTGGCCGCCTCGGCCGTGACAGGCTCTCACCCCGACTTCTCTCCAACACGTCTCCAAGGTCAAAAGTCATATCAGCCGTGTGAAGGTGGTGGTAGTGTGTGCGTGGTGATGTGTGTGTCTGTGTGACTAACATTGTTAATAAAAATACTTGGGATAATGATGTTATTTGGAAGGGACTGTCCAGGCTCAGCGGAGAGAGGAGAGGTCCGCATGGCAGCTGTTGACAGGAAGCTAATAGGAAGAGGATAGGAGCTGAGGCATTAACAGATGGATTTGATGATTCTCAGTGTCTCTCTACATAGCAGCTGATGACTAGGACAAGACGTGCAMGATTGATTGGAAGTATTGACATGTTCTCTGCATATTGCATGAGGCAGCGTTGAATACTTGAACAAGTTTAAATCACTACGATATGACACATTCATCCTTGGTGAAGGAATGACAATGAATGCCATTCTCTTAAAGGTTTAGAGGTTTTGTAGTGTATCATGACTATTTTATAACTTGGAAAGATGTTCCTATTGGCTCRTTTGTCTTACCCAGACCACCCAGGAGCTGAAGGAACAGGACTGAAGGAGAAATGGTTTACGTTTGGGTAACCGCTTATCTTCGGAGTCATCACCTTTAGACTGAGATACTACTGTCATGTCATTAGGAGAATATTAATGTTTTACAGAAATGCTAAATATTTTAAACAATTTGCAAATAATACATTCTGGCTTGGAACATGCCTGTGGGATTCACTTTATATCCAGAACTACATAATTTGATAAATCATGTTACGTTATCATTATATTAGCATTATGTACTGTATAAACATACAATTCAATGTAACACATTATATAAGTTGCAGTTTATAGTTTCTGTACTAATCAAAATGGGACCATTGCACTTTCCCAGAAGCTTGGCTGGTGCATAAAACCCGTGAATTCAGACAAACAAAAGGTGTAATGGGTCCGCACTCAAAAATATGTTTGGACGCTATCCCTGATGCAGATTTTTGTACGCTATCCCTGATGCAGTGAAAAGAATACAAAAAATATAAAAAATGAAGTGAGCTTTATGTGACATCTTTTTGAGTGTTGACCCATTACACCTTTTGTTTGTCTAGTTTCTGTGCTGCCCATGTAATGATACGATGTTCCTGTTCACCAGGCTGTTTACTATCTGAGGCTGCATGCAGGCTGCATGTTCCAGGATTTCCAGGAGTAGCTAGGCATGATTCCATGGTTCCAGGTAAGTAGATAGGTCTCTGACCTGACCTGGTCCAATAGTTACAGGACACAAACCTGCACATATGGGGAGCAGCTAGGAGAGGGTAGAGGGAGGTGGGAGAAGGAGAGAGGGGAAGAGAAATGTGTGTGTGTGTGGGGGGGGGGTTATGGGGGATAGAGAGGGGCGACAAAGGGGACGGGGGGGGGAGAGAGAGAGCGAAAGAGGATGGGTGCCTCAGACGTGCTGGTGAAAAAGTTCTCACACTTTTCTGTGTGAAAGTGTATTTACAGTAAAAACTGTCTGGAGCATGTGGCTGCGATTATCCTCGCGGTCACTGCTGAGGACCAAGCCCGTGTGTGGGCCGGCCGTGTGCGAGCGAGCCGTGTGTGAGCCGTGTGCAGCGGGACTTCATGCCTGAGACATGTGGTTGGATGTATTGGGCCTGAGGTGTACTCCTCGCCTCCACTGTATCCAGATAACTTATTGGTTAAGCACTCTGGCCAGACATGGATCATAATCACATGGATTTATACATTGGGTGAGCAGGCCGGGGAAAGGCTGTCATAGCAACAATTTTCCTTTTTTTTGTGGAGATCTATTTTGGTTGCCACAGGCTGTCAGAAAACTTTGACATAATGGAAATGTTTTGATGTTTGGTTGGTTTTCCGTCGGTCAGCTATACATCATCTGACAGTGTACTTTTTCTCTACTGACTACAGTGGCTGTATTCCAAATGGCACCTTTTCCCTTAATGGTGCCCTACTTTGGACTAGGGCCCATAGGGCTAGTTAGGATATGGGCCCATAGGGCTCTGGCCAAACGTAGTACAGAGTGCCTTTTGGGACATCTAATTGGATAAATAGTGATGATGGTTATTGCCATTTTAACTCTGTTTTGTGCTGAAGATTTCCCGAAGCAGTCAACCAAACGTATCAATATCAAGTTGTCTGTGAAAAACTGGTTTGGACAAGTTTCTTGGAATAAGATACATGTTTCAGTGTTTTAGCAGGTGTTCCCGCAGACAGTGTCATATTGTTTACTACTCATGGCATAAAGTACTATGTCACTTTTTGGAGCATTTTCTTTCCACAAGAATCTCTGAAGGTCAATAAAAGTTAGTCAGTGTCATAGCTCCTATTTCTACTTGGTCCCCTACTAGATGAGACCACACTACTCACATCCACCTCCTGCTCTCTCCTCTCCGTCTCTCCTCTCCCCACCTCTCCTCCTCTCCCCCTCTCTGTTCCCGAAGAGCAATGGCTGTTGCCATGGTCACGGTGACATGATAATATCACTCCTGGGGTGATAAGAGGCAGGGGGTGTCTACTGCTCTGCTGGCCTCTGGCCTGACATGTTTACACTCTGTGGGACATATCACCATTAGAGAGAGAGGTGAAGGAGGAGAAGGGGGAGGATGAGGAAGACGGGGAGGAGGAGGAACTACTCACCACGTTAGGTTCTCCTCACTCCCAACGGACTGCAAATAAAAACGTCTGAGGAGATTTTGAGATTTTTAATCAGTCAGATAATTCAAACTGTAAATATATGACTTGCAGCAAGAGAAGAACAACAGGTTGGGTGACCGAAAGCTGTACCGGAAGACTGTGTGATCACGTTCTCCGTGATCTTTAGACCTTTAGACAGGTCAACATTCACAAGGCTGCAGGGACAGACGGATTACCAGGACGTGTACTGCGAGCATGCGCTGACCAACTGGCAAGTGTCTTCACTGACATTTTCAACCTCTCCCTGTCCGAGTCTGTAATACCAACATGTTTTAAGCAGAACACCATAGTGCCTATGCCCAAGAACACCAAGGTAACCTGCCTAAATGACTACCGACCCGTAGCACTCACGTCTGTAGCCATGAAGTGCTTTGAAAGGCTGGTCATGGCTCACATCAACACCATCATCCCAGAAACCCTAGACCCACTCCAATTTGGATACCGCCCCAACAGATCCACAGATGATGCAATCTCTATTGCACTTCACACTGCCCTTTCCCACCTGGACAAAAGGAACACCTATGTGAGAATGCTATTCTTTGACTACAGCTCAGCGTTCAGCACCATAGTGCCCTCAAAGCTCATCAATAAGTTAAGGACCCTGGGACTAAACACCTCCCTCTGCAACTGGATCCTGGACTTCCTGACGGGCCGCCCCCAGGTGGTAAGGGTAGATAACAACACATCCGCCACGCTGATCCTCAACACAGGGGCACATCAGGGGTGCGTGCTCAGCCTCGTCCTGTACTCTCTGTTCACTCATAACTGCACGGCCAGGCACGACTCCAACACCGTCATTAAATTTGCCGATGACAAATCAGTGGTAGGCCTGATCAACGACAACAATGAGACAGCCTATAGGGAGGAGGTCAGAGACCTGGCCGTGTGGTGCCAGGACAACAACRTCTCCCTRAACGTGYTCAAGACAAAGGAGATGATTGTGGACTACAGGAAAAAGAGGGCCGAGCACGCCCCCATTCTCATCGACYAAGATGCAGTMGAGCAGGTTGAGAGCTTCAAGTTCCTTAGTGTCCACATCACCAACAAATGAACATGGTCCAAGCACACCATGACAGTCGTGAAGCGGGCACGACAAAACATCTTGCCCCTCAGGAGACTGAAAAGATTTGGCATGGGTTATCATATCCTCAAAAGATTCTACAGCTGCACCATCGAGAGCATCCTGACGGGTTGCATCACTGCCTGGTATGGCCACTGATCGGCCTCCGACCGCAAGGCACTACAGACGGTAGGGCGAACGGCCCAGTACCTCACTGGGGCCAAGCTTCCTGCCATCCAGGACCTCAATACTAGGCGGTGTCAGAGGAAGGCTCTAAAAATTGTCAAAGACTCCAGCCACCCTAGTCATAGACTGTTCTCTCTGCTACAGCACGGCAAGCGGTACCGGAGCACCAAGTCTAGGTCCAAGAGGCCTCTAAACAGCTTCTACCCCCAAGCCCTAAGACTCCTGAACATCTAGTGAAATGGCTACCCAGACTATTTGCATTGCCCCCTGTTGTCATCTATGCATAGTCACATTAATTAACTCTACCTACATGTACAGTTGAAGTCGGAAGTTTACATACACTTAGGTTGGAGACATTAAAACTCGTTTTTCAACCACTCCACAAATMTCTTGTTAACAAACTATAGTTTTGTCAAGTCGATTAGGACATCTACTTTGTGCATAACACAAGTAATTTGTCCAACAATTGTTTACAGACATAATTTCACTTATAATTCACTGTATCACAATTCCAGTGGGTCAGAAGTTTACATACACTAAGTTGACTGTGCCTTTAAACAGCTTGGAAAATTGGCTTTCAAAGTTTCTGATAGGCTAATTGACATCATTTTGTGTCAATTGGAGGTGTACCTGTGGATGTATTTTCAAGGACTACTTCAAACTCAGTGCCTCTTTGCTTGACATCATGGGAAAATCAAAAGAAATCAGCCAAGACCTCAAAAAAATTGGAGACCTTCAAAGTCTGGTTCATCTTGGGAGCAATTTCAAACCACTGAAGGTACCACGTTCATCTGTACAAACAATAGTACGCAAGTAAAACACCATGGGACCACGCAGCCGTCATACCATCAGGTAGGAGGCAGTACTGTCTCCTAGAGATAATTGTAGTTTGTTCGAAAAGTGCAAATCAATCCAGAAACACTTGTGAAGATGCTGGAGGAAACATGTACAAAAGTATCTATATACACAGTAAAAGAGTTCTATATCGACATAATCTGAAAGGACGCTCAGCAAGGAAGAAGCCACTGCTCAAAACCGCATAAAAAAGCCAGACTACGGTTTGCAACTGGACATGGGGACAAAGATTGTACTTTTTGAAGAATATCCTCTGGTCTGATGAAATAAAAAATAGAACTGTTTGGCCATAATGACCATCATTATGTTTGGAGGAAAAGGGGGAGGTACAAGTCGAAGAACAAAATCCCAACCGTGAAGCACGGGGTGGCAGCATCATGTGTGGGGGGTGCATTGCTGCAGGAGGGACTGGTGCACTTCAACAAATAGATGGCTTCATGAGGAAGGAAAATTACGTGGATATATTAAGAAACATTCAAGAATCAGTAAGGAAGTAAAAGCTGGTGGCAAATGGATCTCCCAAATGGACAATGACCCCAAGCATACTTCCAAAGTTGTGTCAAAATGGCTAAAGGACAAACAAAGTCAAGGTATGGAGGGGCCATCACAAAGCCCTGACCCAATCCATAGAAAATGTGTGGCAGAACTGAAAAAGCGTGTGTGAGCAAGGAGGCCTACAGACTTGAACTCAGTTACATCAGCTTGTCAAAAGGAATGGGACAAAATTCACCCAACTTATTGTGGAAGCTTGTGGAAGGCTACCGCGAAACATTTGAACCCAATTAAACAATTTAAAGGACATGCTACCAAATACTAATTGAGTGTATGTAAACTTCTGACCCACTGGGAATGTGATGAAAGAAATAAAAGCTGAAATAAATCATTCTCTCTACTTTTATTCTGACATTTCACATTCTTAAAATAAAGTGGTGATCCTAACTGACCTAAGACAGGGAATTTTTACTAGGATTAAATGTCAGGAATTGTGAAAAACTGAGTTTAAATGTATTTGGCTAAGGTGTATGTAAACTTCCGACTTCAACTGTACATACTACCTCAAGTAACCGGTGCCCCCGCACATTGACTCTGTACCAGCACCCCCCTGTATATATTGTTATTTTTTACTGCTGCTCTTTAATTACTTGTTACTTTTATCTCTTATTCTTATCCATATTTTTTTTAACTGCACTGTTGGTTAGGGGCTCGTAAGTAAGCATTTTACTGTTGTGTTTGGCGCATGTGACTAATAAAATTTGATTTGATTTTGATTTGAAATTAAGCTTATAGTACTTTCCACTTCACTCCCAAAGTTMCCAGCAACTGTCTTGATGTACATCTGTCTCCGTGTTCCCGTTTGTATATTATTTTATTTCACTATATTTACTGTTTGGCTAATTATTCCCATGTCTGAGTGAGGACCAACGCAGCCTGTGTACACGTGGTGTAATTTCACTGATGTATCCCCCTTCCTGGTTTCCTGTTATTGGTAACCCACAGCGACACGCTGGCCTATTGGCGGCGGCCATGATGGATGTGTGTCTGATTGTGACATCTTAAACCTGTTACCTCCAACTGGATGTTTATTTGAATTCTCCCTGTCCTGATATCATATATGGGGAGAATTCTCTTGAACTGCAGCAATACAAGATTAAATATTATGGAGAAAGCCACTGAGACATGAAATGTAGTTTTAATGACAACATTGATACATTGAGGAGGTCAGACCTGTGGAAGCATGTGGCCGAAATATGACTCTATCTATACTCTCTTTTCTTTTGCTCCCCGTATACTGCATATTTGACTGTGATATGGATTTGTCTCACCTAGCTATTTTAAGATGAACGCAGTAACTGTAAGTCACTCTGGATAAGAGCATTGCTAAATTACTAAAATCTTAAAATTGTATGTTTTACATACAGATCTCATATTACTGTATTGATTACATTTCTTTATGTATTTTTTAAATATTGTTGTCACAAATGTATCATTTGTACATTTATTTATGAAAAAAAAGTAGTTATTTGTTACATTTGACTGTGTAAAAACCTAGCAGTACTACTTATTTAGAGTGCGGCTGATATATAGTGTTTTGCTAAATAAACATGATTATTTGTCTCTCTGAAATGAAACCAGCAAGTGATAGATTTCAAACAAATATGTGTCTGTCATTGAACAAGCCCATGCCATGATTAGATAGTGAAAAAACACATTAATCTCTTTCATAAGATCTTTAAACAATAAAAGCTAATTTACCAACATTTATGAAAATTGATATACATCGTTTTGGAAAGAAACTCTTCATTTACTTTTGTAGTAGCCTACAGAGTCCTCAGCTCTCCAGTGAGTGTACAGGTAAGAGCAGCAAACCACAGATATCAGCCGTCTGCCCATAGATAAGGTGTTTGGTTAAACGTCCCATGTTTATCTCAACATCAGACCTAGCACCTTTAGCGTGAAGAGAAACACAGGAACATTCATTATGGCGTCAAGTTATTTTGGATAGATTTTTAGAAATTCACTTCTTTATTACTGACTTATTCTGCAGTTCAGCGTGTTCATATTTGTTTCAGCTTAACATGTTTGCAAGGGTAACTTATTAGTCAGCTATGTGCACAAATTGCACCCAAAAGATGTTTGAGGTTGTATTTCCACTATTATTAAGCCTCAAGGGAGCCATTTTCAAATCATAGAAAGTGAAAATGCTGAAAAATCACACAAATAAGCAAAGAAAGTATTAACTCATTTCAATAAGTAGAATGTGCCCACACACACAGACCTCCCCACACACACAGACCTCCCCACACACACAGACCTCCCCACACACACACAAGACCTCCCGCACACACACAGACCTCCCCACACACACAGACCTCCCCACACACACAGACCTCCCCACACACACAGACCCTCTATTTTTATTTGTTGAAGAGGCTTCTAGATGTGAGGTCGTTCGGGTTTGAGAGTGTCTAGGTACAGAGACAGACTCTCCCTATAGTTTGTTGACCTACCTAGTGTTGGTCCTCAGGGAAAAACAACGCACACGCTTAGTGAAAACAAGTCCTCCCAGCATATTGAAACGAAGACAATATACACTTGGAGGAGGGACATGTCTGACATACCTGTTACTGGCCTTCCTGCTCCAGAATTTAATAAGACATAAACCAAGTGGATGAGCCGCAATAAAGCAGGTTTTTACTTTTCCCACTACGAGCTCGTAATCCAATACTGCCGAGTGCTGGAATTTAAGAGCAGGTCTGGCCCAGGCATGGCAGGAGCAGGATAAACTACCCTGTGGATGGGGAAAATGGCTCACAAGCAACACACAGGGGGTTACAACCCATGATYCAACACTCTCTCTGAGGKGGCCGAGAGAGGGAGAGACATTGACCAGCAGTACATAGTACTACAGCACTGCTGTTGCAGTTGTTGTTTCTACTTGCTAAGAACGTTTTGCTTTTCAATAAGTGCCCTGTGAGAGAGAGGAGTGAGAGAAAGAGAGATACAGAGAGAGAGGGAAGAGGGAGAGAGAAGTTAGCTAGAGATGGGCTATCTGATCTGCACTGTCAGTGGGGGTGGTGGGTGATCACTTACAACCACTCCCTTTCTGTGAACGCCAGTCTCCATGGTCAGCGCACAGTGACAGGCTCTCTCTGTGTCTCTTTCTCTCTTYGAGGTCATGTTGATGATTCTGACAGGTAGCCGCTCGGTGCTCACTGATCTGTCTGTCGGCTAGACGGCCTTACAATGGATCTAGTTACTGTCACTAGGACACTTCAGAGAGAACCACCCCAACCCAGGGAGCGGACTCCAGCCCCCCTAACCCATCGGATCTCCCAACTCCCCCGTCATCACCCCCGTCGACATGKCACACGGGACGGGCAGGGAAGACATGACTAAGCATGTCCATGCCCCCCCCCCCCACACACAATAGATGATATCTGTTAGTAATTAACAAGCCTTTTCATCGCTGGTGAAATTAATGCAGACAATCTCAGTTTAATACTCTTTCAATTCCTCCATTCTGTCCTTTTTCGTATTTTTGGGGCAAGTAGCAGAAGTGTGTTTTCCACCAAGCTCTTTCACTGACAGGTGATCTAGATGCAATGGGAGTGTGCTTTCAGGTTGATGTAGGGTGTGAGTTGTGGTCAGGCCATCACTGTCTTACATGTTGAAACCACCAGTCCAAAAATGTGTCCTTTGTTCCAATGTGCACACCTAACTAGCATACTGTGCTACTTAGAATAAAGCCATGTTAAGGTTGAACTGGGAGGTGGATTTGAAGCTAGGGTTAGAGTTGGGGTTGTCTAATGCTTTATTGCCTGAGATAGACCAATAAAGCATTATGTCACTGAAATATGTAGTGTACAAAACATTAAGAACACCTGCTCTTTCCATGACATAGACTGACCATGTGAATCCAGGTGAAAGCTATGATCCCTTATTGATGTCACTTGTTAAATCTACTTCATTCAGTATAGATGAAGGGGAGAAGACAGGTTAAATAAGGGATTTTAAGCCTTGAGACAATTGTGACGTGGATTGTGCATGTGTGAATGGGCAAGACAAAAGTGCTTTTGAACGGGGTATGGTAGTAGGTGACCTGTCAAGAACTGCACCAGTTTCCCGTGTGTATCAAGAATGATCCACCACCCAATGGGCATCCAGCTAACTTGACACATCTGTGGGAATCATTGGAGTTAACATCGGCCAACATCCCTGTGGAACGCGTTTGACACCTTGTAGAGTCCATGCCGCAACGAATTGAGGACTGGTGCTGAGGGCAAAGGGGGGGGGGGGGGGGTGCTACTCAATATTAGGAAGTTGTACTTAATGCTTTGTACTCAGTGTATGAATTTTTTGCAGGTGGCGAGCGAGAGAGGGTGGAGGAGGCGTGGGTTAAAGCGCTGGGCATCTTGTTATGATGACATGCATTATCTGAATTAGGCCCACAGAATTATACCTACGGAGGAGTGGATCTGTGAAGGAACTTTGAATGTCTTTGAACATCCAAGAGTAGGCTTAACGTTAGACCAGAGCTAGCTAGTGCCAGCTAACAAGCTTGTGTGTGCAGAGCAGCAAGAGAATTAAAATAAAAACACATCTTACCTTTTTGTAGTTAATAAATCCAATGTGAAACATAATAACTATAATATCCTTAACTAGCCTTGAAAATGTTAATCTATTCTTCTCAAATAAAAATMTCTCTCCCTAATTTCTGAATCCTGCTTGTAACATCAGTAGACTAGTATGCTTTGGAGGGGGAGGGCCAGGTAGCTTACATGCAGACACTGGAATATGTTTCTGAGTGACAGAGTGAGGGCTTTGCATAGGCGCTTTGTTGTGTTTTTTGTGGGACTGGAAAAAAATGTCCGGAACGTAAAAGACTGTTACTAACCGGTTSCAATGCTTTAAAAAAAATTGCGGTTCTGTTCCGGAACAGTATAGATCACTTTTGTTCCCGGTTCTGATTCAGTTCCTCAAAACATTTATTTATTTTCCAGTTTATTTTATTTTCCAGGTTCCAATCTTGATGCTTCCAAAAATGTAATGGATCTTTTAACCAACGTTACGGTCTCAGTCGATCTCCATCAGGGTATTTTACAGGGAGGTACATATTATTATCTTTTAAAGACATTACTCCACAATGTACCATGTTTGCATACTTTATCTTTTAACATGAAATACAGTACTGTATATGTTTCAATTATACTTGTCTTGGTCTCTACAATCTCTTTTTCTCTCTCCCATCGCTCGCTTCCTCCCTTATCATCTATGATATTTTTCTCTCTCCCTCCCTCCATCTCTCTCTCTTTCACTAGTAACTCTACCCCAGGGAATCACCAGGTGATAAATTATTTCTTTCCAAAAGCACGGCTGGTTTCCGTGACCCCTCTCTGTGAACCCAGCGCAGACAGAACAACAAACCTACATTGTTATGTCGCCTCTGCTCTGCTCTCATGACTCTCTCCATTCACTCACACACACCAGGTAGTTATTCCTCCCCCCCTCCCTCCCTTCCCTTCCCCCCTCTCCCCCCTCCCTCCCTCTGACAACTTTTGGCCTGAGTAAGAGCACTTTATGGTGCCATTTCAGATTGCCACTTAGCTAACAAGAGCATTGGGAGATTCTGATAGTTATTTTGCACAGCAGTTTCACAAATGTAATCAAATGTACCTCATTACACTGTCTTCCGTTCTCTTCTATTTTCCACAGCAACATGAGATGCTACATGGGGTAAACCCCATCCCAATAATTACATCTGACTCAACGCATGCAACTCAAGAGTAAGAATTATATCTGTGCAAAATGCTATCGCAAACCTCATCTGAAACCCAACACAACACAAGTTCTGAACACAAAAACAAAGTGGGGGAGTCCTGGCCACTCAAAGCTGACAATTCCCCAAAAATAATAACSAKTRTCCATCAAGATAACCATGTCAAGGCATGTCAGGATTTATCATGAAGTGAATGAATCTAATTATAAAGGTTTGACAGAGATCATAACAGATGTTTATTGGATGGACTTATTAGTGACCTCCTAAACCTGTTCTTAAGTCCAACCTAAGATGTGTGAGTTTTATAATAACATGACATGGCTCATTAAGTGGTCTGTATAAAATATCACTAGGTTGTTAATGCCTAATGCATAATAATGATCATAATTCACAATGTAGGTTATGTACACTACTAGTCAAAAGTTTTAGAACACCTACTCATTCAAGGGTTTTTCTTTATTTTTTACTATTTTCTACGTTGTAGAATAGTGAAGACATCCGAACTATGAAATAACACATATGGAATCATGTAGTAACCAAAAAAGTGTTAAACAAATCAAAACATATGTTATATTTGAGATTCTTCAAATAGCTACCATTTGCCTTGATGACAGCGTTGCACACTCTTGGCATTCTCTCAACCAGCTTRATGAGGTAGTCACCTGGAATGCATTTCAGTTAACAGGTGTGCCATCTTAAAAGTAAATGTGTGGAATTTATTTCCTTCTTAATTAGTTTGAGCCAATCAGTTGTGTTGTGACAAGGTAGGGTGGGTATATATACAGAAGATAGCCCTATTTGGTAAAATACCATATTATGGCAAGAACTGCTCAAATAAGCGAAGAGAAATTACAGTAGAATATAAATATAAAATAGAATAGAATAGAATATAAAAAATATAAAAACACAMAAAAAAATATATAATATAAAAAACTATCAGCCTATATCGAATCTTCCATTCCTCTCAAAAAACTCACTGCCTTCCTGAAGACAAACAATGTATACGAAATGATTCAGTCTGGTTTTAGACCCCATCATAGCACTGAGACTGCACTTGTGAAGGTGGTAAATGACCTTTTAATGGCGTCAGACCGAGGCTCTGCATCTGTCCTCGTGCTCCTAGACATTAGTGCTGCTTTTGATACCATCGATCACCACATTCTTTTGGAGAGACTGGAAACCCAAATTGGTCTACACGGACAAGTTCTGGCCTGGTTTAGATCTTATCTGTCGGAAAGATATCAGTTTGTCTCTGTGAATGGTTTGTCCTCTGACAAATCAACTGTAAATTTTGGTGTTCCTCAAGGTTCTGTTTTAGGACCACTATTGTTTTCACTATATATTTTACCTCTTGGGGATGTCATTCGAAAACATGTTAACTTTCACTGCTATGCGGATGACACGCAGCTGTACATTTCAATGAAACATGGTGAAGCCCCAAAATTGCCCTCGCTAGAAGCATGTGTTTCAGACATAAGGAAGTGGAAACTTTCTACTTTTAAACTTGGACAAAACAGAGATGCTTGTTCTAGGTCCCAAGAAACAAAGAGATCTTCTGTTGAATCTGACAATTAATCTTGATGGTTGTACAGTCGTCTCAAATAAAAATGTGAAGGACCTCGGCGTTACTCTGTGACAGTGATCTCTCTTTTGACGAACATATCAAGACTGTTTCAATGACAGCTTTTTCCATCTACGTACATTGAAATCAGAAACTTTCTGTAGCAAAAATGATGCAGAAAAAATTCATATCAATGCTTTTGTTACTTCTAGGTTAGACTACTGCAATGCTCTACTTTCCGGCTACCCGGACAAAGCACTAATAAACATTCAGTTAATGCTAAATACGGCTGCTAGAATCTGATAGAACCAAAAAATGTATTTATATTACTCCAGTGCTAGCTCCCTACATGCTTCCTGTTAGGCAAGGGTGATTTCAAGGTTTTACTGCTAACCTCAAAAGCATTACATGGGCTGCTCCTACTATCTTTCCCGATTTGGTCTGCCGTACATACTACACGTACGCTACGGTCCAAAGACGCGGCCTCCTAATTGTCCTAGAATTTCTAAGCAAACAGCTGGAGGCAGGGCTTTTCTCCTATAGAGCTCCATTTTTTATGGAATGGTCTGCCTACCCATGTGAGAGACGCAGACTCGGTCTCAACTCTTAAGTCTTTACTGAAGACTCATCTCTTCAGTTAGGTCCCATAGATTGAGTGTAGGTCTGGCCAGGAGTGGTGAAGGGTGAAACGGAAAGGCTCTGGAGAACGAACGCCCTTGTTGTCTTGCTGGCCGGATTTCCCCTCTCTCCACTGGGATTCTCTGCCTCTAACCCTATATACGGGCTGAGTACTGGCTTACTGGTGATCTTCCATGCCGTCCTAGGTGAATCTTGAGTGGGGTTGACGTCACTGAAACGTGAATCTTCCTGTCTGTGTTGGGCCCCCCTTGGGTTGTGCCGTGGCGGAGATTTTGTGGGCTATCTCGGCTTGTCTCAGGATGTAATTGGTTGGTTGAAGATATCCCTCAGGTGGTGTGGGGCTGGGCTTGTTGGCAAAGTGGGATGGGTTATTATCCTGCCTGTTTGGCCCTGTCGGGGGTATCATCGGATGGGGCCACAGTGTCTCTTGACCCTCCTGTTCAGCCTCCAGTATTTTGTGGGCAGTAGTTTATGTGTCGGGGGCTAGGGTCAGTCTGTATATCTGGAGTATTTCTGTCTTATCGGTGTCTGTGTGAATTTAAGTATGCTCTCTCTAATTCTCTCTTCTCTCTTTCTTTCTTTCTCTTCTCGGAGGACGCTGAGCCCTAAGGCCATGCCTCAGGACTACCGCATGATGATCCTTGCTGTCCCCAGTCCACTGGCCGTGCTGCTGCCTCCAGTTCAACTGTTCTGCTGCGACTATGGAACTGACCTGTTCACCGGACGTGCTACCTGTCCCAGACCTGCTGTTTTCAACTCTCTAGATGACAGCAGGAGAGGTAGAGATACTCTCAATGATCGGCCATAAAAAGCCAACTGACATTTACTCTGAAGTTCTGACTTGTTGCACCCTCGACAACTACTGTGATTATTATTATTTGATCATGCTGGTCATTTATGAACATTTGAACATCTTGGCCATGTTCTGTTATAATCTCCACCCGGCACAGCCAGAAGAAGACTGGCCACCCCCCATAGCCTGGTTCCTCTCTAGGTTTCTTCCTAGGTTTTGMCCTTTCTAGGGAGTTTTTCCTAGCCACCGTGCTTCTACATCTGCATTGCTTGCTGTTTGGGCTTTTAGGCTGGGTTTCTGTACAGCACTTTGAGATATCAGTTGATGTAAGAAGGGCTATATAAATACATTTGATTTGATTTGATTTGACAGTCCATCATTACTTTAAGACATGAAAGTCAGTCAATACGGAAGATTTCATCAACGACAGTCGCAAAAATCAACAAGCTCCGCCACAGGAATGGAAGACCCAGAATTACCTCTGCTGCAGAGGATAAGTTCATTAGAGTTATCAGCCTCAGAAATTGCATCCCAAATAAATGCTTCACAGAGTTCATATACATCTCAACATCAACTGTTCAGAGGAGACTGTGTGAATCAGGCCTTCATGGTCAAATTGCTGCAAAGAAACCACTACTAAAGGACACCAATAATAAGAAGAGACTTGCTTGGGCCAAGAAACACAAGCAATGGACATTAGACCAGTGGAAATGTGCCCTTTTATCTGGAGTCCAAATTGGAGATTTTTGGTTCCAACCGCCGTGTCTTTATGAGACGTGGTGTGGGTGAATGGATGATCTCCACATGTGTATTTCCCACCATAAAGCATGGAGGAGGAGGTGTTATGGTGTGGGGGTGCTTTGCTGATGACACTGTCTGTGATTTGTTTAGAATTCAAGGCACACTTAACCAGCATGGCTACCACAGCATTCTGCAGAGATACGCCATCCCATCTGGTTTGGGCTTAGTMGGACTATCATTTGWTTTTCAACAGGACAGTGACCGAACACACCTCCAGGCTGTGTAAGGGCTATTTTACCAAGAAGGAGAGTGATGGAGTGCTGCATCAGATGACCTGGCCACCACAATCACCCAACCTCAATTCAATTGAGATGGTTTGGTATGAGTCGCACGACAGAGTCAAGGATAAGCAGCTATCAAGTGCTCAGCATATGTGGGAACTCCTTCAAGACTATTGGAAAAGCATTCCAGATGAAGCTTGTAGAGAAAATGCCAAGAGTGTGCAAAGCTGTCATCATGGGTGGCTACTTTGAAGAATCTTGTTGAACACTTTTTTAGTTACTACATGATTCCATATGGGTTATTTCATAGTTTTGATGTCTTCACTATTATTCTACAATGTAGAACATAGTAAAAATAAAGAAAAACCCTTGAATTAGTAGGTGTTCTGAAACCTTTGACCGGTAGTGTATGCCTAATGCCTAAGATTTCACCAGGTTGCGTGTGCCTAATKATTTGTTAGGTTACGTATGCCCCTCTATATACCTTGAGATGAGATGATTCCGACATGGCTCTGGGGTGGTACAGGCGTGGGAAGCTGGGGTTCCTGGTCCGTCACACATTCCGGCCCCCGCCTAACTGGATGAGATGACCTCCTAAACGTCTCCAATTACGCAGCCATTGACAGACACACGCACAAACACACAGAAACACACACACACAGTCACTGACAGACAGCAAATGAGTCTGACCAGGGGGGCTGCAGACGACACCGATAAGAAGAGAGCAGTGAGCGCAGGGAGAGAGGGATGCAGGATGGGAGAATAAGGGCCAGGGTGAGAGAGCAGAGTGGAGGGGAAACAGGCAGTGGAATAACGTTGGGATAAAACAGTGGAGGGTGGCAGAGGTAGTGTGGATGGATGGAATGTAGCCTATAGACAGAGGATGGTAATAAAGGCAGAAGAAGAAAGCTGTAGGTGGGTCAAGGAGTTTGCCCATTAGCCTTAGTGGTCCCAGAATGTCAGAATGCAAACTCATACACTCTCTCAACAGACAGACAGACAGACAGACAGACAGACAGACAGACTAGACAGACAGACAGGACAGACAGACAGACAGACAGACAGACAGACAGACAGACAGACAGACAGACAGCCAGACAGACGACAGACAGACAGACAGACACAACACACAAGCAACATAGACTCACACACACACACAGACTCACACGCACACACACACACACACACAGACTCACACAGACACACACTGGCCCTCGTCAGTCTCTCAGCCTTAGCCTTCCTCCCCTCCATACCACCATATAAATATGTCTGCCTCTGCCTTAGCAACCTTGACCCATGACCTGGCATGAGCACACAAAGCCTCTGCTATTGTCTGTGAGGGGGAAATAAGCACACCCATACACCCCACATAGGGGTAGAGCACAGCTGGGAACCTTCCATGCCTCTTTCTCCCTCCCTCTCCCTCTCTATGTATCTATTTATCTCTTTATTTCTCTCTCATCCACCCCTCCATCATTCTCAYAACTGAAAGAGATTTCTTATGAGCCAAGAAAAAACAAGGCGAAAACCAAAAGGTTTAATATGGGGCCTGGGGGTGACTTGTATGGTTCAAGTAAAGACAACCAGTAAATTGATCCTGAACCACAATGCATTAAGAGCATTACAGATGATTTATTATTCTCTCTAAATTAATGACTTTTTTGGGGGTTTCCAGCAACAGATTCCTTGAGTCCATAGAAAACTAATGCTTCTGGTGGAATTTATTTCAATTAAGCCTGTGTTGCAGTGGCCATGGATAAGGTGATGACAGGACAGACCCTGTTTAGACATGGGAAAAAGAAAGAGTGCCCTCATATGGTTTTGGAGAGATTAAAACAGTAACTTCATTGTCCAGAAACCATACATGATTCAGTTTCCCCTCCCCTCTACTCCACTCCACACACTTTCCCAAACACACACACACACGAGCGCACGTACAAGCACACACACACACCCTTCCCAGATCCCACAGAGAACCATCGTGGCATTTAGCCCAACGGGTTCTGATCATCCGAGGGCGACTCCACAAGAACACCAGCCAGCCAATCACAAGTCAGTACCGTGCTAACCAGAAGCTGAGCTAGCACTAGAGGACACTACTGTTGAGTGTAAAATAATATTTATTCTAATCAATCTCATGTGTGGATTTTGCTCAGTGGTGCTTTATGCATGTTTTTGTTCTATTCAGAATAATTATATTGTATGTTCTGCAGTCAGAACATCAGTCAGTCAGTCCTTACTTCTTAATCTTTGGGGCTGTCAGTCAGTCAGCTTTACTAAGTGAGTTTAAGGTTTAGAAAGACTTCATGAAGAAAAATACTGTCAGCGACCAGCTCACAGACATGCAAACCTGCTTACAGACGCGCTCTGTGGCAGGAGTAGCATGGTGGGATGGAGGATGGAGGATGGAGGAGCACTGAATATGTGTATGTTGCTTGAACCCTTGGCCTGCCACATCCCCAGCCGTACTGGCCCTGTGTGTGAAGCTCTGGTTACAAGGCTCTCTTTCCTGTTTATTTAGTCAAGGGAAGAGAGAGGAGAAAGAGAGAGAGAGAAAGGGCGATGGGGAGAGAGAAAGAGAAAGAGAAAGTGAGGGATTGACGTGAGAGGGATTGACGGGGAGAGAGGGACTGAGAAAAAGAGATGAACAAGAGAAAGAGAGAAAAATAGAGGGGCGGACAGAAAGAGAAAGATGGACGAGAGAGAGACAAAAGAGAAGAGAATACTTAGAGGGAGGGAGATACGGAGAGCGAATCAGAGACAGGAAGAGAGAGAGAGAGAGAGAGAGGAGAGAGAGAGAGAGAGAGAGAGAGAGAGAGAGAGAGAGAGAGAGAGAGAGAGAGAGAGAGAGAGAGAGAGCGCAAGAGCGAAAGAGGTATGGAAGATAGAAGAAAGGTTTATGGTGGAGAGCCCTTCAACAAGTTCACCAAACAGAGCGTCTCCTAATCATTGAAACCAGATGACAGCAGATCCACCATCCTGCTTCATGTGTGGAGAGAGAGACCCGGAATGACTGACTGGGAGACCAGGAATTCAGAATCACACATTTTTTACCCTTTTGGATTCTTCTTGTTCTTGTTTTATGACATGATGTATTGACAAATTGCTGTATTATTTGAAGTTTCTCAAAAACATCTTCAGATTTTGAAGGAATTGTGGTCCAAATTGAAAAACAACTGGTTAAATTGGAAGGCATACAAAACCTTTCAGTTCATTGATTTCTTTGGGTTTTAAATAGGGTTTGTGATTCAAATATTGTTAACTGACTGAGTGCGGTATTTTGAAGTTTATTGAGTTTATTTAAGGGTGGCCAATACTTGAGAAGTGATATATTGGGCGTCAAATGTCTGACTTAACAGCGTTTGACAAGTCAGTAAACTGAAGGAGTCTGTGGGTCTATTTTCTTGCCCAACATTCCTAACTTATTACTGATCCACAGTAACGCCCATGGCTCAGCCTGTCATTATTCACTATACAGCAAAKTCCTCATTTAAATGATATATTTACAACTGCTAAATTGCTAATTGGCTGTAATGACAGTCAAATGGATGGATGTCAAATCTGGAATACACTCATTAATCTTCAAACAGTAAGAATGGAGATGAGGTGTGATGGGGCCTGACTTTTCCACTAGTAATGGGAAGGAGGGCTTCTGCCAATGGGCTTGGCGACAGAGGGCACAGAGTAGACAACAGTGACGTGTGTTCGACCACCACACACAATCCCAGAAAACACTGAGTCATCAATACATAACTTACAGTAATGTAACAGTGTCTGAACTGTCTCATCCGCTGGCAGATGTAGACTGGAGAGAATGCGTATTTCTCACACACAATGCACACACTCACACACTCACGCACACACGGATGTACTGGGAGTAGCCAGCTAAATACTGTCCATTAAAGGCCGATGTTTCACATTTGGGCTTATCTGGAAAATAAAGTGTTGTAMTAGTTTAGTAGTCAGGTAGTCATACAGAGGAATGTGTAGCAGCCCCATGGCCTCCTGGGACATCACACACATCCCTGGATGCTTTGCATGTCTAAAACAAACTAAACATCTGCTTTTACTTCTTGTTTTGCGGATAAATGATGAAAAAAAGCAGAGCAGAAAATAGTGGCTTCACTAAAAATAATTATGCTGGTTTTCTCCTGGATCGCTTGACGGGGTGCTGATCTGGGACAGACAGACAGACAGACCGACTGAGAAACAGAGAGAGGCAGAGACAGAGAGAGAATTTCTCTGTGAGTGGGYAGATCCTCAGGTCCACGCCTTGTTCTGCACGAATAGAATCCATTGAGGTTTACAGATCCGGCTGTACACAGCACGCTACGGGCAAGGGAGAGCAGAGACAAAATATTTTTTTCCTCTTCTTGTAAGTCATGCCCGGTGACAATGGCTTCCTGCCTGCTGTAAAACCCTCCCTCACTCCATCACTCCCTCTCTCTCTCTCTCCCTCCCCCAAACCCACCCTCCACATTACAAATCATCTGTGCTCTGCAGCACCGATCAGGATGCGAGGAACAGATGAAGCATTGTTATCCCACCGAACTCAGCATTCCTGCTTACAAGCAAAAACTCAAACAGGAAGTACCAATGATGCGCTCAATACAGAAGTGGTCTGATGAAGCGGATGCTAAGCTACAGGACTGTTTCGCTAGCACAGACTGGAATATTTTCCGTGATTCATCCGATGGCATTGAGGAATTTATCACATCAGTCACCGTCTTCATTAATAAGTGCATCAACAATGTTGTGTCCGTGTAACCGATGTGAAATGGCTAGCTAGTTTGCGGGGTGCGCGCTAATAGCGTTTCAATCGGTGACGTCACTCACGCTGAGACCTTGAAGTAGTTGTTCCCCTTGCCCTGCAAGGGCCGCAGCTTTTGTGGGGCGATGGGTAATGATGCTTCAAGGGTGGCTGTTGTCGATGTGTGCAGAGGGTCCCTGGTTCGAGGAGAGGGACGGAAGCTATACTGTTGCACCCACATTGACCGTACGTACATATCCCAACCTGAAGCCATAGATTACAGGCAACATCCACACTGAGCTAAAGGCTATAGCTGCCGGACGCTTGTAAGAAATCCCACAATGCCCTCTGACAAACCATCAAACAGGCAAAGTGTCAATACTGGACTAAGATCGAATCCTACTACACCGGCTCTGATGCTCGTCGGATGTGACAGGGCTTGCAAACTATCCCGGATTACAAAGAGAAACTCAGACGCAAGACTACCAGACAAGATAAATGCCTTCCCTGCTCGCTTCGAGGCAAGCAACACTGAACCATGCATGAGAGCACCAGCTGTTCCGGACGACTGTGTGATCACGCTCTCCGTAGCCGATGTAAGACCTTTCAACCGGTTAACAATCACAAGGCTACAGGGCCAGACGGATTACCAGAATGGGTACTCAGAGCATACGCTGACCAGCTGGCAAGTGTCTTCTCTGACATTTTTAACCTCTCCCTGACCTAGTCTGTAATACCTACATGTTTCAAGCAAACCACCATAGTCTCTGTGCCCAAGAACGCCAAGGTAACCTGTCTAAATGACTATCTCCCCGTAGCACTTACAACTGTAGCCATGAAATGCTTTGAAAGGCTGGTCATGGCTCACATCAACACCATCATCCCAGACACCCTGGGGCATACCGCCCCAACAGATCCACAGATGACGCAATCTCTATTGCACTCCACACTGCCCTTTCCCACCTGGACAAGAGGAACACCTACTGTATGTGAGAATGCTGTTCATTGACTACAGCTCACCATTCAAAGAGGTCACAACAACACCTCTTCCCCCTCAGGAGGCTCAAAAGATTTGGCATGGGCCTTCAGATCCTCAAAAAGTTGTACAGCTGCACAATTGAGAGCATCTTGACTGGCTGCATCACCTCTTGGTATGGCAACTGCTTGACATCTGACCGCAAGGTGCTACAGAGGGTAGTGGGTACGGCCCAGTACAACACAGGGGCCGA